>NW_006399810.1:7831639-7908622 GCF_000299155.1 Elephantulus edwardii
GATGGCACATAACAACAACAACAACAACAAAAGCATTTCAAGGGGTGTTCAAAAGCTTATCCGATAATCTGATTGAGACAACTGAGAAGTTGGACCTAGTTGCATTTAAAGCCCTTTCAAATGATAAGGCTTTATTATTCTAAATTCAAAATTCTGAATTCATCCAAATTGGGCGTTTGAGCAGGTGATGCTAGGTTAGTTCAACCTGGTTCTCTTTGGTCTTTTGTCTAGTAAATGGCTCTTTCTTCAGTTGCTCACCCTCCCCTCCATGTTATAGGTGTGACACTTCCTTGATAGGGAGGTGACTTTAGCATTTCAGAAGGCAGCCCTTGCACAGTTATTTCCAAGTGTCCTGATTTGAAGCACCAGCTATTGTTCTCCAGACAGAGTGACAGCTGAGGCCATGTGGAGACACTTTCTCCCTGGCATGCCACCAGCCACACTAACCCTTCTTTCTAGACTATGCACACACACAAACATCTTGACATTTGCCAGCGTCAAATTTTTGTCACCTTGGCCTACATCCTCTTTCCTCCGCAATTAACTGGCTCTGTAGGAAAAGTAAGCATTAGTCTCAGTTGCAATAGTACGACTGCTGGGAGGACCAAGCTGACCCCGTGCTCACTGCAACTCCTCTCTTAAATGAAAAACAGCTATCTATAACGGAATAAAATTCCAGAATTTGTCAATTTCTTTGTAGTTGTGCAACCAGATAGAAAATTTTCATTGTTTGTATGGCTCATTACTGCTAAATTTAATTCTTTGTGTAAAAAAAGACTTTCTGGCTTGGTTTTATGAACATGAACACAAATTGCATTTGAATTAAAAAAAGTTTTTTTACTCATTTGTTTCAGACTTAACATCAAAATAGACTCTGAATTCTCAAGGGCCAGGGCAGCTGAATTTCTTATCTCCCTGGTTGAATGAATACCGAAAAAGTAAATGAGATTCAACTAATAAATATATCTTTACACACCAATAGTTCTGCCTTCTGTTTACTCTTTCCTTCCAGTACCCTGAAAGATCAGTAAAAAAAAATTCTAGGCTCTATTAATGGGTCTATTGTGAAACATAATTATTAGTTATCTCCTATTAGATATTTTGCCTTGATGAAATGTGTCAATACATAGAAATATTGATTATTAAACAATGGTGTGACAAGTAAGTTATAGGGATCTAAACACATTATCTTTCCATAACCAGTGCTAATGAAGTAAGAAGAGCTTTCTTGAAACAAATGATTGCTGTGATTAATAGAAGTGTGTCTCAGATCCTAACGAATGAATCAGCTAATTAGCCATCAACCACCCACGCTCGTATGGCAAGAATGCAATGTGGGTTTGGGAGGGTCTCTTCATAGATTTTAGAATGATAAACTATAATGGCTTCTTGTACCCTGAATGAGATCCTGGAAAAGAAAAAGGATGTTGGTGGGAAATCTGGTGAAATCTGTAAACACTGTGTAACCTAGTTAATAGAATGATGCCAATATTAATTTTTTAATTTTGACCCACATATCATGATTAACATCAGAGGATACGAGTCAGGGATACAAGAAGACTCTTGGAACAACTTGCCAATATACCTGTAGCTATACAATTCTTTTCCAAAGAAAAGTTTAAGGGAAAAAAAAGAAAAATGTCATGGCTGTAAAATTCTCTTCGGAGGTAAATGGGAGAGCAACTATAATTTTGTCTCTCAGTGAAAATGGCATGTACCACAGAATTATGAATCCAGGGAACACGAAGCATGATTGACAGGCGTGGGGTCAGGTGACCAGGGCTTCAGCTCAGGTTCTGCTTACAGTGAGTTGCATAATCATGGACATTTGGTTCCCCATTTGGCCTCCGTCATCTCATCTGCAAAATGAGGGGTTTGGATTCCTGAGGTGTTCTTTGAGGTTCTCCCTGCTTAGGTGTTTTAAATTGATTCTGCAGCTTAGAACTACATCTAGGGGGGTCAACAGTACCTAAAAGCTCTCTAAATTATCTTCTGCTGAAATCCAGATTCTGGATTCTTCCGGCACACCTGGGGCTGTTATCTAGCTACCTCATACTCCTGCAATTATAGGGAAGAACTTTGAAGGTGGCTCATTTTAATTGGTGGCAAAAATCAGATGTTCACACCCCATCAGCAGCACTCTGTAGAGAGAAGAGTGTCAATTAATCTTTGTAAATTGTTAACTGAAGATTTAGTTGGCAAGATTTCAGGTAATGAAAGAATGCCTGGGTTTTTATTCTTTTCATAGAGATCTTAATCTCATTGCCTTGGAGCCAGAACTGACTCATAGCTGACTCTCCATTGGGTTTTTAAGGAAGTAAGTTGGACTACATCCTTAAATATGGATTGAAACTCAACATCAAGAAAACAAAGATTCTCACTACTGGGGGCCGATTAGCAGTATCATGATAGACAATGAAGAGATTGAGATTGGTAACAGCTTTAGATTGCATGGCTCCACAATTAACACTCTTAGTCCCAGCAGCCAGGAAATTAAGAGATGAATTACACTGAGAAAGTCTGCTGTTAGAAACCTCTTCAAAGTACTGGAAAACAAAGATGTCAGTATGGAGACTAAGGTACACCTGATTTAGGCCATGGTCTTTTCACTTACTTGTTATGCATCAGAGAGCTGAACATTGATTAAGGATGATAGACGAATTGATGCCTTTGAGCTGTGGTGCTGGAGAAAAGTATTAAATGTACCATAGACTGCTAGGAGAACAAACAGGTTCATCCTAGAGAGGGTGAGACTAGGCTTCTCCTTGGAGGCAAGGATTCTGAAGCTTTGTCTGACATATTTTGGACATGTTGCAAGGAGGGACAAGTCCTTGGAGAGGGACATCATGCTTGGGAGGGTGGATGGACAGCACAAGAGAGGAAGATCCTGGATGAGATGGATTGATTCTGTGACGAGGGTAATGGGGGTAGATGTGTTGGAGACAGTAAGATTGGCACAGAATAAAGCAGGGGTTAGGGCAGTTGTACATAGAGTCACTATGAGTTGCAAGTGACTGGACAACACATAACAACACTGACAACAACAAATTGCATGAGATGAAATAGCACATCTTTCTTCCTCGTGGTCACTGATGATATTGAACCACTGGAGTTGCTTAACCACTGGGTTAGCAGTGCAGCTTCCTATGGACTGTATCACCAGAACTCCCCCACAGTCTCCCTCTTCAGGACTGTAGTGTTCTTGTTTGCAAAATGCAGAAACTGTCCAGGAAAAAGAAAAAAAAATGGACAGCATTTCAGTTTAGCACTCAAAAGATGATATCTCATTCATTCCTGTCTGATGAAGTATCTCAAATGAATGGGTGCTTTACTTTCTAGCCATAAGAATGCTTTTAATATGACCAGCAGACACATGAAGAAATGCTCAAAATCACTGGAAATGACAGAGATGCAAATCAAAACCACAATGAGATACTGTCTTACCCCAGTAGTAGTGGCAAAGTTTAGCAGGACAGCAAGTAATAAATGCTGGAGAGGATGTAGTTAGATTGGAACTCTTTTAATTGTTGTTGTTGTTATGTGCCATCGAGTCGCTTGCGACTCATAGTGACCCTAGGTACAAGAGTTCTAAATGCTGTTCTATCCTGTGCCAACCTAGCCATCTCAAATGCACTTATTTCCACCGCTCCAGTCACAGAATCGATCCATCTCATCGAGGGTCTTCTCCTGCACTGTCCCTCCACTCTCCCAAACATGATGTCCCTCTCCAAGGACCAGTCCCTCCTTGCAACAAGCCCAAAATATGTCAGATGAAGCTTCAGAATCCTGGACTCCAGGGAACACTCTGGCTTCACCCTCTCCAGGACAAACCTGTTTGTTCTCTTAGCAGTCCATGGTATATTCAACACTCTTCTCCAGCACCACAGCTTGAAGGCATCAATCCTCTTTCTATCAACCCTGTTCACTGTCCAACTCTATGATGCATAGCACATAATTGCGAAGACTATTGTAAAATGTTACAACCACTCTGGAAGGCAGCTCCATGTTTCCTCAAAAAGCTGAATGTAGACATTCCATATGACTCAACTATTGCACTGATTGGAATATACCCCAAGAAAATGAGAACTGGAGCACAAATGGAGACTTGTACACCAATATTTATAGCAGTGTTATTCACCACAGCAAGAACATGGAAAGAGCCCAAATGTCCAACCATAATGGAATGGATTGAGAAATTATGATACATTCACACACTGCAATACTATGTGGCATGCAGGAACAATGATTTTGTAAATTACTACCTAACTTAGGAGGAACTGGAGAGCATTATGCTAAGTGAACTAACTCAGTCTCAAAAAGACAAATACTGTAGAAGACTAATATTGTAGAACGAATACTAGGATTCAGCAAGGAATAGGGGGAGCAGATGGGTGAGAATGACCAGGGGTGGGGAGTCTTAATCACAGGATTGCACAATTTGATGGGTTGAGGAAATGGTGGTTAAAGGAATGGGGAAAGATCCAGAGTGAAAAATAATGTGTACAAACTTTGTAAGTAAACTAGTATGAAATAAAACAACAACAACGAAAACACAATATGGGGGGTGTCATTAAGTTAGTGCTACTGTTGCTGATCTAGACCAGTGAAGATGAAGTCAAAGATGGGGAAGGTGCATGCTCCTGGGAGTTAGAGAAGAGCCTGTAGCTGTGGCAGGCACGACTGGGAGAGCAGAGAGCTTGTGAGTGGCTTTATGTATGTAGAGGGAAGACCCTCCCTTCACTACATCCTTTCCAGGGGCTGCTGTGTGCCTGCAATCACTTTCTTGCTATTACACTCCTGTAGATAAAGGGATTAGTTCCTAGTTGTAATTGTCACACACTTTCTGACGTGAATTAATTGGTTCCTTTGCATCATGTTGGCTAGCTGAGAAGTCATTTGGATTAAGGAAGGAGAGAAGATATAGAATATGAGGATAACACAACCCTAGGGAGGGGACACTGGAAGAGTGGGTGGGAGGTGCTAGAGAAAAAATTGCATTTAGTTTCTAAGGGCAAGGACGTATGTGATACAAGTTATAACTTGATGCCAGTCTCCATTACCACATAAGGATTATAGTGGTGGAAGTTTTTGAAATCTGAAGAGAAAAAAAATGTCTTGTGGGGTGACTGAGAAAGTCTTCTAGTGACCTTATTCTAATGATTTAAGAAAGGAAGGAACCTGAAGTCTGATTAAGTGGAGATCTTCATGTCAGGATGAGATCTAGAATGAGTCCAAAGTGGCAAAAAACAAATAAGACTTGCCTTCATATCAATTCTTACATGGTGGCCAAACTATATAGAATGGTGCAACATAGGATTTCACGTTGTGGATTTTTCAGAAGTGTATTTCCAGATCTTTTCTTTCTTCCAAGGTGCCTCTGAAGGGACTTGAGTCACCAACTTTGCAGGGCAAGTTGAACACGTGGCTTGTTTGTATGACCTTGGGACTTCTGAAGGGGTAGAGAGTTGGTCAAGAATGGTTGGACAAAATGGAGGTCCTTGCAAAATTAGTTTTATGTCTTATCCAGAGTTTTCCTTCTTTTACAGCATTCTACTGTTGTTCCATAAATTCCACTGACTTCAAGCTATCTCCTCATTGCTGTAAAATTTTACCTTTGTAAACCAGCCTTCAAGTTCCCATTTCCTCTTCCTTCCAAAATATAACCACCTTATGTCTCATTCCTTAAAGACAAGACCTCTTTGATGTTAAATTCACTCAGGTTGTTGTGCAATTCAAGTTAACAGTCAATCTCTCCAGGGATTAACATGGAGCATTTTAATTTTCCAAAGCATTTAACATCTTAAAAGATGTTTAAAATTTAAAAGTTAAAATTTCTGTGAGTCTCAAATATTTCAGAAAATAATTTACCTAATTGTTGGTAACAAAACTTGGAGCTGAACTCAGGCTATCCAAACCCTAATGCCTAACTCTTTCCCCACATTACACAATAAGCTGAGTTGACTCTGAGTCACAGCAATCACATGTACAAGAGATTGAAACTTTGCCTGGTCCTCACAATATCCACTGTGTTTAAGCCCATTGTTGCTGTAACGGTGTAAATACATCTCATTGAGGGTCTTTCCTGATACAGAATTGGCAGGTCCTGGTTCATTAGCCAGGGGTTGTTGGAGAAGAGCACCGAATATCCCATGGATGTCCAAGAGAATGAACAGATATGTCTTGGAGATGGTGCAGTCAGAGTGCTATTTGGAGGCAAGAAAGATGATAAGATTTCACCTCACCTACTTCGGACATGTTACAAGGACGTGCTATTTCTTGGATATTGATGTTGGGAAGGATGAAGGGTTGGCCAAGGAGAGGAAAATCCTCATCCAGGTGGATTGACATGGTGACTGCTGCAATGGGCTCTTGCGTGTCAGGAAATGTGAGGATGGCGTGGGGTAGAGCAAGATTCATATCTTTTGTTCATAGGGTCACTATGAGTCGTGCTTGACTCGATGGCACCTAACAACAACAATCTAGCAAGGTTGCTTCCAGAAAAATGAATGTTGTATGTGCAGAGAAAGAATATATAACACAGGCAAGGTAGTTAAAGACAGAGAAAAGTTTATTAATTAATAGAGAGACACTATCAGGAGATGAGAGTAGGTCTACCTGGCAAGATAGGAGTAGATGCCTTTCCATTCTGGGACTTTCAGTCACACAGATCTTGACACTTCCTGATCCTGCATGAACATCTGCATCTTCTATAGTGGTGGGCTTTTGGTGCAACCTCGTTGGTCCTTGTCAACTGGGTCAGGTATTGGCGTGCACTGATTGGCTATGCTGGCTGCTGATTTGTTTCATTTCCTGGCTTTTCTCTGGGCCCTCATTACCATTTTACTTTGCTTTTTATCCAACCCCTGTACTTTCCCTCACATTTGTTGTTGTTTTCAGGTGTCATCCAGCCAATTACACTCTCTCTCTCTCTCTCTCTCTCTATATATATATATATATATATATATATAAATATTTCTCTCTCTCTTTTCTCTCTCTCTCTCTCTCTCTCTCTCTCTCTCTATATATATATATATATATATATATATATATATATATATATATAGTAATTACTATCTATCTATTATCTATCTATCTATCTATCTATCTATCTATCTATCTATCTATCTATCATAGACTTCATATGTACATAAAAATGTTCATCGGTGGGGGCAGTGATAGTACATGGTAAAATTCTCACCTTCTATGTAGCAAGTGTATGTTTGATTCCTGGCTAATGTATCTCACGTGAAGCCACCATCATCTGTCATTGGCAGGTCGTGTGTTGTTGTGAGGCTGAACAAGTTTCTGTGGAGCTTCCAGACTTAAATAGAGAAGGTGGAACAGTCTGGAAATCTAGTTTTTAAATTTATCCAATGGAAAGCCAACAAATGTCAACAGTCAGAGTTTCAACTAATGATGTGAATGGTGCAGTCCTGGCTGTGTTTCCTTCTGTTGCGCAGGGCCAGCTTGATGCCAACAACAACAACAACACATTAACTTATACACATATTTGCATTTTACTGAATTATTGAACCCAAGTGTACTGGGCCATGTTTTGGGACAGTCAAAACAGCAGCCTTAAGTCCAGAGTACTTGACATCATGGCCTGAAGCCAGCTAGCTATTCTGTCTGGAAAGTAGGGTTGCCACCAGACAGGTTCTTCAGACACTGCCCTCTCTGTCTAGTTTGCATCTGGGGTTGGTTTTAATTAATTATCAGTGGTCAAGATTCATGTCTCCAGGATTCTGCATGATCCTGCAGGGTGAGCAGCCCCCTTTCTCCTTATATTCCCCTAGGCATGCTGGTTCTGTGACACAGAGCGGGTGCTCGCCTGTGTTTACTGAGCTGAATGGAATGAACGCTGGTCTAGGAGTGTCAGATCCAACCATGAGCCACTCAAACACACAAGCTGTGATAAATAAACTCCCAGATATTTTTATTTTAGACAAACACATTGGAAATTAACCAACGTGATGGGTGCTGTATGTTTTCCAGGTATTGCTTTGGTAGGCCATCTGTTTATACCTTGAAGAGTGGGCTCATAACATCTGAGAGCCCCTCTTTTGTCATTGTGTTTGGCTTTTTACTGGTTAACAGTATTGACAAAATTTTCATCTTGTGAAAATATACTTGGGTTTTGAAAATTGTTAAACAACTTGGAACCAATGCATGAAAAAAGTGAGCCATCAGGCCACATGATGCTATTTTGACTTTATAAACAATTAAAACCCAAAACAAAATCACAAACCACTTTTAAGCAATTAACTAGGGAGCTCTCATGGCTTAGTGGCAAGAAGCTGTGCTGCAATCCTGAACGGACGTCGTTGAAATCTACCGTTTGCTCCACTGGAGAAAGATGGGCAATCTCTTCCCATGCAATTAACTTCCTCTAAAACCCATTGGAGTGTCAGTTATGAGTCAGTTCCAACTCAATGGCACATTCTAACAAAATCAACAATTAACTAGGGAGCTCTGATGGCTTAGTGTTCAGAAGGTGAGCTACCAACTCAAAGATACAAAGCTCAAAGCTACCAGCTTCTCTGTAGAAAGATGGGAAATCTCCTCCCATGTGCTTCTCTACCTCTGAAAACTTGCTGAGGGGTCAGGTATGAATTGGTTCTGACTTGACGGCACATAACAGCAAGCAATTAGTTAGATTTCCCCTGTGTTTTAGATATTGTTTCAGAGAGGAAACTATTCCATTAAGTATGATCTGCTATCAGGCCAAGCACTGAGCTTGATTGCATTATGAAAAGCAGCAATTTAGGTTTTGTTGTTAGGTACTATTGAGTTAACTAAATCTTAGAGCAATCCTATGAACAAAAGATCAAAACCTTGTCCCATCCTGTGTCATACTCCTGCTCTTGGCCAAGCTCACACCTACTGTCACAGCCACCCTGCAAATTAGCCTTCCTCTCTTTCAGAGACACTCTACTTTTCCCTACATGGTGTCTTTTTTTCCAAAGACTAGCCTCTCCTCACATCATGCCCAACACAGATGAGATAAGGTTTCACTATCCTTGCCTCCAAGAACCACCTTGATTGCACTTCCTCTAAGACAGATTTGTTTATTCTTTTGGAAGAAAAATTCTTGGCCAATACCACAAATCAAAAGGCCTTGATCCTTCTTCTATTAATTAATTAATTAATAGATGTCTCTGAATACTTCTCTATGAGTCAGAGTTCAGTTCACTCTATGAAACCTAATAATGACAAACATTTCTGAAGACACAATTTTTTTCTTCTCTCCTTCTTTTGAACACAGGTTAAAAAATATTTAAAAAAAATATATATAAATGAATGAATGCCTTGAATGTATTATTGCAAACCCATGTAATTACTTAACACTACTCTGTGTGTATGCGTGTATGCATATGTACATGTTCATTCTTGTGACCTAATGCTTCATAAATCATGACAAAAATTAAAACCACAAAAATCCTTCCACTGTCTCTTGGGTAAAGGATTTGGAATGCAGTTTTTTAGGCGGTTCTCACTTGATGAGTTATAGTCGGATGTCAGCTGGGACTGCACCAGGTTTGACCTGGGGGTGACGGTTACACTTCCAAGGTGACTCAACCACACAGTTTGCAAGTCACTGCTAGCTGTTGACCAATTCTGAACATACATCTTCAAGACAATGCTTGAATATTCTCACAGCACTGAAGTTAGCCTCTGCCAGAATGAGCAATCCATTTAGGCAGAAATATTTTGTGACTAGCTTTGAATGTTTAATTGTCTTAAACTTTATTCCAAGGGGAATCTGGTGGCCTGGTAGTAAGCAGTTGTGCTGCCAACCCAAAAGCAGTCAGTTCGAATGCACCAGCTTCACAGGAGACGAATGGGCAATTTCCTTTTGTGTGATTTATGCCCTCTGAAAAACCTCTGAAACATCCGTTATGAGTCAGTTATGATTTGAGGGCATATGACAATATCAACAACAACAACATACCTTATTCCATTATTTTACAGGACCAATGTTGATTCAAAGTTTAAGGAGATTACACTCGTGCATAAAGACTGAGTCATTGGGCCATTCTGAAGTCTGTCTGTCTTTGCCTCTCTCTCTGAGTATATTTATGTGTGTGTACACAAAGATACGAGGGAGCTCTGGTGGCTCTGGTAAGGAGTTGTGTTGTCAATGCAAAGGCCAGTGGTTTAAATCCATGAGCCACTCTGTAGAGAAAGGTGGGCAATTTTCTCCATTGAGATTTATTACCTCTGAAACCCTGCTGGAGAGTCAGCTATGAGTTGGTTTTGACTTGATGGTATACAATGACATAAACATATATAAACATAAAATACATGTTTATATACATAAAATGTATATGTATGTTGTTGTTGTTATGTGCCATCAAGTTGCCTGAGGCTCATAATGACCCTATGTACAACAGCTCTGAAACCTGCACTGAGCCAGTCTCATTGACTACCACACACCCTTGCCTCAGTTATGATATCAATCCATCTCACCTGGGCTCTTCCTCTTCTGCACTGTCACTACACTCTTACGAGCATGATGTCTTCTTCAAGGACCTGTCTCTCCTGGACACATGCCTAAAGTATAAGAGATGAGCCTCAAAATCCTAGCCTCCAAAGAGAAACTGGTTTCACCCTCCCCAAGACAGACCTACTTGTTTTCTTGGCAGTGCATAGTATGTTCAAGATTCTTCTTCAGCACCACAACTCAAAGGCATCAATTCTTTTTCTGTCATCTTTAGTCATTGTCCATATCTCTAATACATAACAAGAAATTACCAAGACCATGGCCTGAATCAGGCACTTCTTAGTCTCTAGACCTACATTGTTGCTTCTCAGTACTTGGAAAGGTCCCTGACAGCAGATTTTCCTAATGCAATTCGTCTTTTGATTTCCTGACTGCTGGTGGCAAGAGTGTTAATGGTGAAGCCAAGCAATCTGTAAATGTTAACAACCTCAATTTCTTCTCCATCCATCATGGTGCTGTCAACTGGCTCAGCAGTGAGAATCTTTGTCTTCTTGATGTTGTATAAATAGATACATAAATGCATATATACATTTTATATATAAAATGGTACATGATAGCAACAATATATGAATATAATAAATTAATATATACATGAGTGTGTACTTTTTTCAGGACAGAATTAATAAACGTCTACCCAAATGTGTTGATGATAAGGATGGCACAAGACAGAACAAAGTTCAGATTGATTGTTCATAGTCATACACAACTTTACAGCACTTAACAACAACTGCTACTATATGTCAAGTGCTAATCTTTTTAAGTGTTTAGATGGAAGATTTAAAAAATGATTCATCCTCAATAATTTTTCAGTACAGGAGTAAGAGAGGTAAATGAGCATTATTTTACTACTGAGTGGAGTATTAAGGACTATGTCTGGGATATACGCAAAGAGATCCAAAGGGGATATAACTAAATTGGTCTGAGGGTTCATGGGACCCTGATGCATTATGAGTTGATGGGGCGAAGTTGGGAGGGAGAATTGCCTCAGCGGAGAGAATAGTTTGGACAAGAGACACAGAGGCCTGTCATAATGGCTTCTCCCCCCACCCCCCCACCATTTCCAAGTTTTTGTTTTGCTTCACACTATTCTTCATTCATATAGTATTTCATACAATCATTCCCATCCATTACATTTTATAAAATCAGCCACTACTGGACCTTGCCTATCATAATCCAGTCTTTTCAGGTTCCTTCCCATTTCCTTCTCCCCCTCTCTCTACCCATCAAACTGTGCAACCCTGTGGTTCTTGTCCCTACCCATCCTCACCCCTCTGCTCCCACCCCTTCCCTTCTTGGGTCCCAATAAATGTTTTAATAGTTATCCTTCTATTTATTTTTTCTTTCCAATAATAGTCTTTAGAACTTGGCTCATCAGAACTAAGAGACATCTATTGGTAAATGGAGGGGGAAAATCAGTTGGGCCATATCAAAGGAGAATGAAATCTTTCCTGTTGAAAGAATTATTTTTAGCCAGGGAAGATAGAATATGTGTCTTAGAAAAAAAAACCAAACCTCTTCACTAATGTTTGAAGTTCCCTATCTTGTGCCATCCTCATAATCTTTGGCACACTCGAGCCCAACAAATTGTGGGTAACCTTGAGGAAGATGGAAATCTCAGAACACTTGATTGTGCTTAAGTGAAACCTATACTTGGACCAGGAAGCAGTCCTCAGAACACAACAGGGAAAACACTTAAAGGTTCAAAATCAGGAAGGGAGTGCATCAGAGATGCATCCTGTCGCCATACCTTTTCAATCTATATGCCCAATAGATCATTCGGGAAATGGGGCTTTATGAGTAGGAATGTGACATCAGGATTGGAGGAAGGATCATTAACAACCCACATTTTGCAGATGACACAACCTTTCTTACTGAAACTGAGGAGGACCTGAAGCATGTGCTGCAGAAGGTCAATGACTGTAGTCTTCAATATGGTTGAAGTTTAGCATTAAGAAGATAAAGATTCTCACCATTGGGCCAATTGGCAGCACCCTGATAGATGGAGAAGAGATTGAGATTCTAACAATTAGAACTTGCTTGGCTCCACAATCAGCACTCTTAACACCAGAAGTCAGGAAATCAAATGACAAACTGCATTGAGAAAATCTGCTTACTGGAGAACAATGATGTCAGTCTAGAGACTAAGGTGTGCCCAATTCAGACCATAGTCTTTGCAGGTATTTGCTATGCATCGAAGATCTGGACAATGACTAAAGATGATAGAAGAAGAATCAATGTCTTCAAATTATGGTGCTGGAGAAGAGTCTTGAACATACTATACACAGCCAAGAAAAGAAGTAAGTCTGTCTTGATGAGGGTGAAACAAAGTTTTTCCAGGATTTTGAAGCTCTGTCTCACATACTTTGGGAATGTGGCTGGGAGATATTGTTCCTTGGAGAAGGGCATCATGCTCATAAGGATGGAGCAACAGTGCAGGAGAGGAAAATCCCAGATGAGATGGTTTGATACAGTAACTGGGGCAATGGAGGTTGATGTGTCAGAACTAGTGAGACTGGCTCAGGACAGGGTGGGGTTCAGAACTGCTGTAAATTTGGTCACTATATATGACAGATGGCTTGACAGCACATAACAACAACGTTTGAAGGGTGTATTCGAGAGAGATTAAATAGATTCATAGTAAGAAGATGGGCCAGAAATTGATGAGGATTTTTGTCTATTTAACTGTATGCTCAAACCACATGTTCAAGTTCTAACTCTGTTACTTTTTTGAATTAACCTTATCTGGAATAAAGTCTTTGTAGATATAATTGTAGCTGATGTTAGATGGATCTTGGCTGAAAGCAGGGAATACCAGAGGAATGTCTATCTGTGTTTCATTGACTATGCAAAGGCATTTGACTGTGTAGATCATAACAAACTATGGCTGACTCTGAGAAGAATGGGAATCCCAGAACACTTGATCGTTCTAATGTGAAACTTATACTTGGACCAAGAGGCAGTCGTCAGACAGAGCAAGGGAACACTGCATGGTTCAAAATTGGGAAGGGCGTACACCAGGGATGCATCCTATCACCATACATTTTCACCCTATATGCAGAACAGATTATCCATCAGGCTGGGCTCTATGAGGAGAAATGTGGGGTCAAGAGTGGTGGACGATTTATCAACAATCTGCGTTATACTGATGACACAACCCTGCTTGCTGAAACTGAGGAGGACCTGAAGCGCCTGCTGCAGAGTGTCAAAGACTGCAGCCTACAATATGGATTGAGGCTCAATGTCAAGAAGACAAAGATTCTCACCACTGGACCAATTGGCAGCATCAGGATGGATGGTGAAGAGATTGAGATTGTACACAGCTTTAGTTTGCTTGGCTCTGTAGTCAACAGTCTTGGCACCAGCAGCCAGGAAATTAAAAGGCGCATTGCCAGGGGAAAGTCTGCTGTTAGGGACCTCTCCAAAGTACTGAAGAGCAATGGTGTCTCTCTGGAGACTAAGCTGCGTCTGATACAGGCTATGGTCTTTGCAATCACTTGTTATGCATCAGAGAGTTGGACAATGACCAGGGAGGATAGAAGGAGAATTGATGCCTTTGAGCTGTGGTGCTGGAGAAGAGTATTGAGAATACCATGGACTGCTAGGAAAACAAACAGATTTGTCCTGGAAAGGGTTAAACTGGGTGGCTCCTTGGAGGCAAGGATTCTGAAGCTCCGTCTAACATACTTTGGACATGTAGTGAGGAGAGACCGGTCCTTGGAGAGGGACATCATGCTTGGGAGGGTGGAGGGACAGCGCAGGAGAGGAAGGCCCTCTATGAGGTGGATTGATTCAGTGACTGGGATAATTGGGATGGGAGTGTCAGAGACAGTGCGATTGGCACAAGACAGAGCAGAGTTTAGGGCTGTTGTACATAGGGTCGCTATGAGTGGCAAGCGACTCGACGGCACATAACAACAACAACAACAACATGCATGCAAAGTTCTCTGAGGTAAGTTGGATCTGAATCTAATAGGAGTAGCATCTTTCAGAAGAGGAGGATAGACACAGACAGGCAGGTATAGAAGGAAGATGGCCATGTGGAGATTGAGATAGAGATTACAGTTAGGCAGCACAAGCCAAAGAATACCAATGAGTAGGGCCACCACCAGAAGCCAGGAGAGAGACATAGACTCTTTTTCAGAGTCTGCAGAAAGAATCAACACTGCCAACACCCTGATTTCAGCCTTCTAGCCTTCAGAATGGAGAGACAATAAATTTCTGTTGCTTCAAACAACCCAGTTTGTGGCATTTTACTTAGTTGTTGTTGTTAGCTGTCATTGAGTATGATTCGTAATGACCCTATCAACTGCTGACCCTAACCTTGCCCTATCCTGTGCCATCCTCATCATCTTTGGTGCACTCGACCCCATTGCAGAAGTCACCACGTAAATACAACTCATTGGAGGTTTTCTGCTACTTCACTGACCCACTTTCTTTCCAAGTAGGATGTCCATCTCTGAAGAATAGCTTCACTTAGCTACATGTCTAAAGTATAAAAGATGAAGCATCACCATCCTTGGCTCCAAGGAGTCCTCTGGTTGCACCTTTTCCAAGACATATCAATTCTTTCTTTTGGCAGTCCATGGGATATTCAGTACTCTTCTTTAGCACTACAACTCAAAGGCATCAATTCTTCTTTTGTCATCCTTCGTCACAGTGCAGAAGATAAAGGCTTACCAAACCAATGGGTGGGACTGAGCATGCAAAAGGGGTGATGAACTTCAGAGATGTTAATAAAATAGAACTTAGAAGACCAGATTGTGTGAGAAGAGTCCAGGATAACCACAGAGGCAACAACACTCCTTGACTGAGGAGGGCTGGGTCCTTTCTGGGAAAAACTCCTCTAGCAAATGACAAATTTTATGATTTAAAATCAGCCTATATTTTCTTGTTTATAAAGTGAATAGTATTTATATTTAAAATGGTTTTTACCACTTCTAGATAATTGTTTTTCTTAATGTCTAAGGAGTAAGTCATTCAAACAAAGATATGTATACTTTTAAGTTTTCTTACTATTTCTAAACAGACACCTATGTTTAAATGCTTAAGTTTCAAAACAGGCTTTTTTGTCTTTCTAATGTTCTTCTTTGGGTGAACTCAGCAGGGTTTTTGCTTTCTTAGCTCAAGACTAAATACAAACTTATTAGTGAGGTCATGTGAAGAGTTGTAGATTTAGAAACAAAAATATAAATTTGAATTTCAGATAAATAATATTTTTTAGCATAAGTATGCAATTTGGGACATATTAAACATATCTGTTCTTTATATAAAATTCAAGTTTATTTGAACATCATATATTTTATCTTTATATAAGCACAATTAAGTGTTCTGGGATTCCCATTATTGTCAATGTTAGCCATCATGTGTTATGATCCACACAGTCAAATGCCTTTTCTTAGTCAACAAAACATAGATAGACATTCTTCTGGTATTCTTTGTTTCAGCCAAGATCCATCTGACACCGGCAATGATAACCTGGGTGCCATGGCCTCTTTTAAGCCTAGCTTGAACTTTGGTAGTTCCATGACAATAAGGGTAGAGCTATTTTTGAATGATCTTCAACAATATTTTGCTTGCTTGAGATATCAATGATATTGTTTGATAATTTCCACATTCTGTTGGATCACATTTTTTGGGAATGTGTACAAATAT
Organism: Elephantulus edwardii; assembly: GCF_000299155.1. Taxonomy (NCBI): domain Eukaryota; kingdom Metazoa; phylum Chordata; class Mammalia; order Macroscelidea; family Macroscelididae; genus Elephantulus; species Elephantulus edwardii. The sequence continues at coordinate 7,847,796 of NW_006399810.1, forward strand.
GGATCTCTTTGAGTCAGTTGGTCAGGTAGCTGTTCTCCAAATTTCCTGGCATAAAATGTTAAGCATATCCAGGGTTGCACTGGTCATTAAAACATATCAAATTTGTATTCCATCAATTACTAGGAGTTGTTGTTGGTTTGGTTTTTTTTAATCAGTGTTAGACAAGTATTTTTGTACAGCTATTGTCTGAACTGAGAGCAAGGGAACACCATGTGGTTTAAAATCAAGAACGGTGTACATTAGGTTTGTATCCTTTTTTCACACTTGTTTAATCTGTAGGCTGAGCAAATAATTCATGAAGCTGTACTCTATGAAGAAAAATGTTGCACTAAGTTTGGAGGAAGATTCATCAACAATCTGTGTTATGCAGATGACACAACTTTGCTTGCTGAAACTGAGGAAACTGTGAAATAGTTGCTGTGGAAGATCAAGAACTATGGTCTTTGGTATGGATTACAACTCTACATCAAAAAAACAAAGGTCCTCACCATAGGACCAACAGCCAACATTATCATAGACAAAGAAAGGATTAAAGCTGTCAATAATTTAATCTTCCTTGTATCCACAATCAACACCCCTTGCATTGGCAGTCAGGAAATCAAGGACCTCTCCAAGATACTGAAGAACAATGAATTTGAAGACTAAGGTAAGCCTGATTCAGATTCTGGTCCCCTAAATAATTTGCTATGCATCTAAGAGTTGGATAATGACTAAGGATGACAGAAGAAGGGGTTGTGTTGCCTTTGAGTTATGGTGCTGGAGACAGATGAGTACTGAATTTTCCATGGACTGCTAAAAGAACAAATAGGTCTTGGAGAATGTGAGGTCAGAGTGTTCCTTGGAGGCAAAGATGGTGTAGGTTCATCTTTCATACTTTGGACATGTAGCTATATGAGTCTATGCCTCGGTGCCTCAGAGAAGGACATTATGCTTGGAAAGATGGAGGGTCAGCGAAGGACAGAAAGACCTCAGTGAGATGGGTTGACATGGTAACTTCTGTAATGTGCTTGCCTATGTCAAAGATGATGAGGATGACACAGGATCAGACAAGGTTCAGGGTGGCTGTTTATAGGGTTTTTATGGATTGTACTCAACTTGATAACACCTAACAGAAACAACAATGCTTTATCTAGGGAGTTGTAGAGGCTTAGTAGGTAAGGAGTTGGGCTGCCAGCCCAAAGGTAGGTGGCTTGAATCCACCAGCTGCTCCATGGGAAAAAGATGGGCAATCTCCTTGGGTGAAATTTGTAGTGGTGTTGGTGGTGGTTGCCATCAAGTTGAGCACGACTCATAACGATCCTATGAACAAAAGGCCTGAAGCCTTTCTATAACTATCATCATTTAAAGCCTCTGAAAACCTTTTGAAGGTTTGGTTCTGACTTGATATCACATAGCAACAACAAAACCATACTTTATTTGGCAACCGTAGGCATAGGACATTTATTTCAGTGACTTCTGAACAATCTCAGTAACTAATTACCAGTTAGGAACTTCTAGAATTAAAGTTGAGATTCTTTCCCTGGATGAATGTTTTCCACAGGGACTCATTTGTTTTAGCTCAGCTGATTGTCCTCATGCATCTCCTACAAAAAAGGGCAAGTAGAGTTGACTGTGCCTTATAATGACCTTCTAGTTGTCTAAGGCTATAAATCTTAGTCCCATGAAGCAAATGCTGCTTTCAAACTGCTAACCTATTAGTTAGCAGAATAACATTTAATACTCTGTGCCACCAGAACTCCTTTAACTCTTGTGAGTCCCCAACAAGTGCCTTTTGGTTCTAAGCATGCATGTAGAAGGTTCTTGAATAATTGTTAGAAGCCTTGAGAAAATAATTTCCTGTTTCCAGGACATATTAACTGCTTCTGTCACCTACACTCAGACACATCCTTTATGACTATTAACACCAAAACAATCATTGTTCACTTCTATTTCCTGTTTGGCTTGTGCTTCCTATGGACTTCTCCCTTGTAACAGCATCAATACCTGTAAATTAATTTTGCTCCAACTCTAATCTGAAGAACAAGCTTGCATAAACAGATGAAACCTGCTGGCTCGTTGCCTGAGAATCAATAAAGTTGGAGGTTCAGTTGGCCAGAGACAACTTCTAGACTGGAAGGAGTTCTCTGGTGGGAATACTCAAATGCCAATCCCAGAAATTTCAGCCTTGGGTCACAAAGTCCTAATGGTAAGAGTATATATAGACTGATGGAACCTGGTGGGTTGAACCTGGCTTCTTGAATTGCACCTTGAAACATGCTTGAAATTGGTGCAGCAGGTGCTTCCTTAGTCAGGGACACTAATATATCCGGATTGACTTAAGCACTTTATGATGCTTTGACAATTGTGAAAATGGGTTGTTTTCTGGTCTGTTTCCTTAAATTCCAGTGTACCCTTCTGAGGGTTGACTCATAAGGATGGTTTGGGAACCAGACCAATCAAGACAGTTTGAATGCATGACCTTGATCTTCTTTATCTAATCAATTAAAGAATTCTCGTTTAAAATGCTTAAAGTAACTAGGCCATGTGATCTATTACTTTACGGTGATCTCCTTACCTCCCACGATGGAATCTCTGTGTCAGCGCCACCTGGGAGCTCCTTGGAAAAGCAAATCTCAGATCACACCTTAAGCTCACAAAATCAGACAGTATATTAGAGTGCTTTAGTTTAGGTCACTGTGATTTCTTTCCAAAACAAAGGTGGCTGGGGGCGTTTCTTGTCTGCCATGTTTGGAATAGAGGAACACTATGTCAAATCTGCCAGGGGTCTTTAAAAACTTGTGATGTAGGATCAGTAAGTATCACATACACCACACACACACGCACACACACACACACACACACACTTTCCTATTCAGAACTGAGAGCATTAAACAGTCATGGGCTAGTCAGTCAAGCCTTATTATTCAAATTTGATGCAGTCCAAGATCATTACAGACAAGAGAATCTTGGCTGAGGGAAGGAAGTTAAAGTACTCTAGGTCCTATCACTGACCACTGAAAAAACCAAAGGCCAGACCCAAGTTTTTTGACTCTTATTCCAATCCTCTCTCTCTCCAATGTAGAAAAAATGGAAACAACTCGAGTGCAAAGGATTGTACTGGCATCATTAAAAGGGCCTTTTGAGGGTGTACTGAAGCAAAGAACAGGGATGGTAAGTCTAGTAGCTTATTCAAAGAAGACAAATATCACACTTTAGCTCAAAAACTTGTGTTTAGACCACTGTCTACTAAGTAAACCTGCTCACCTCAATGTGAAATAGCGAAGTGATAGGAGTATACCTTAGTACATACAATGGCCTTCTTATTGAGAAGTGCATGTAAAGGTCATCTTATTTTAAAGACATTGAAAGAAACAAACTGTTCATAGAGCAGGAACACATTTGTAAAGAGATTTAATTGTGCTGTAGTTCTCTGTGTAAGAATGACATTGTTGTTTTGAAAGTCTTTCAACTGGAGGCACCTCTGTGTTGGAAATAACACAAAACTGTAAAGATGAGAGGAAAAATTGAATTGGAAGTTGCAAAAGTGTGGAAAAGCTCTATTAACTCTTCAACATTCTTTAGGCATTTTAAACCATTTGCTATCACACTCTGGAAAATGACAAGATGGCAGCCTCGTATCATCTGTCAGATTGCTGTAGAATTGGCAACCTTCTGTCTTCTTGAGCCAAATACAGAGACCTACCACTAGGGCTGTTTTAACTGGTGGTACTTGTTACTCAGTCTATTGAATTTATACCTTTAGGCTTCATTGGGTTTTCATCAGCTGCTTTAGGAAACAGGTCTTCAAGCATTTTCATCAGCTGCTTTAGGAAACAGGTCTTCAAGCATTTTCATCAGCTGCTTTAGGAAACAGGTCTTCAAGCATTTCTTCCTAGCGCATTTCATTCTGGAAGGTGTCTTGGAGCCTGATCAGCATCACAGCAACAATGAAGCCACAACTGACAGATGGTAGGTGGCCATCCATGAGGTACAATGTCTGGAAATCAAATCTGGTCATCTGCAAGGAAGATGAGAATTCTACCACTGAACCCACTTTCACCCCATCTTCACTGGTAACATTGAGGAGGATTAAAATTTTATTTTCCAGACTGGCCTAACTAGTGTTAAAATTTGGAATGGTTTGTGCGGGGAGAAGGGTGCAACAATGGATGAATGGAATCCCAAAATCTCTGTAGATGTTCATTGAAATGAAAAATAAACAACCTAAATTAAAAAAAAAATTTGGAATGGGACTAATAGCTATTCACACTCATTCGCAACGCTTATCTCATCTTACTCAAGCTGTAACCTGTGTTGTTATTGAGTACTGTTGAGTCAGAACTGACCCATAGCTGACTCTCCAGCAGGTTTACAGAGGCAGTTCATGGCACAGGAGGAGATTGCCCATCTTCTCCTTTGGGGCAGGTGGTGGATTTGAACCACATGTCTTTGGAACTGCAGTGCAGTTTCTTAGGCCTAGGCCATCACTGGTAAATCGTAGCCAGAAACGTCATGTTGGTCCTGCAGCCTGAGGCAGTCAGTAACATCCTTGTCTTCTCTCATTCTCATTTTAAGAGTCTCTTCAAATTCCTTCCTCACACTCCTACCACCCCTTGTCAGCTGGGAAGATTGCTATTTCTTGCCTCTTTTTGTTAAGATTTTAAAAGCTTCCTATTCTTCCTTTGAAATGGAAGAATAAGTCCCATCTTGGGGTTTCTTTGCACAATGAGTAATCGGCCCTTTCAAAGCCCTTGGGAAAGCTTACAATAGAGGATTTAAGGGAGGATGGAGGAGTACATGCGATTCTGGTCTTAAGATGTTGTCTTCAGCATTAGACCTCAAGAAGTCCAGGGAAATGAAATGCTTCAGCCTTTGCCTATGAAAAATATTTGCTCACTTGAGCAAAGTTGCCAATTAGGCCATTCTCACTGGGAACCAAGGTGCTAAATCTTCCTGAGGACTGTTGAAAAGAAAGAGCATTGTCTTGAATGTGGTGTCTTATCCCTTATTCCTGATTAGTACCATCTTAACTTCCTGCAGGAGAGAGTGGAATGGAGATTAAGGCAAATTCCTGTACTCTCAGTCTCTTTGGTTGCCTGTGGGGACTGGCAATCTCAATATGCAGTGTAGCATTTGTTCCATCACCATCATGTTCAGATCAGCCTCCAGGGAAGTGGATCTTCATCAGTAAGTTAATTTGTAAGTATATACTAAACACCTAAAATATGTGCTGTATTAGAGACTTTGGGGATTACTGATACTGCATTAGATATTAACTCAGGGTGTTCATAATCTAATTATGTATGAAATGAAAAAACATACATACACATGCAAACACACATTTAATATCATTTTTTAAAAATGTAGTCGAGCATTAGAACATCACACAGATCCTCAAGGGGGTTTTCAGAGGCAGTAAATCAAGGGAGGAGATTCTCATCTTGCTCCATCTGAACTGCATGGCTTTGGATTGCCAAGGCAACTCCTTATCACTAAGCTGCCAACAGTCAAAAGATCCGGAAATCATCTGCTGCTGATTTAATACTAACTCGTGACAACTCCATGTATATCAGAATAGAATTGTTCTCCATAGGATTTCCAGTAGTTGGTTTTTTAGACATTGATTACCAGAGCTTTCTTCTGAGGCACTTCTAATTTTGCTATTAATAGTAGAGAAAGAAACGGTTTGTGCCACCCTTGGCCCCCAAGTACAACAGTGTACCTACTGAATAGTCAGGTAATGTGCTATTTACTATAAATAGATTTAGTACACAATACAGATTTAAGTCAGGTGGCAGAAAACATTTTCTGTGAAGGGCCAGAGAGTAAATATTTTAGGGTTTGTGAGCCATCAGGTCTCTGTCATAATTACTCAACTGCACTGTCATCGTGTGGAAGCACCCCATGAACAATACAGAATTGAGTATGTGTGACTGTGTTCCAATAAAACTTTATTTACAAAAGTAGGCAGCAGGCTGTATTTGGCCCATGTAAGATTCCAGTATTTTACAAATATAAATATAGAACCACCAGTTAAATCCAAATTTTGGCCAAAGAATATATTTTTTAGTGTTTTCAAAACATTAAATTGGATATACTTAATTAATATTGGAAGTTCTGTATTTTACTAGGAAGCTCTATAGTTTGCTGTTCCCTAACTTAAATCAATATTTAAATCTAAACTATTTTGGCTCTTTGTCAATTAGCATTTTTGGCCTTGAGTTACATCATAAAAGACTGAGAAAAAAATGAAAGATATTTTGGAGCCTAACTTTCTGTTTCTCAGATGAAAAAATTGAGTTCCAGAGATGCAAGATCATCTGCCCATAGTCTTACCACTGATCTCAAGTGGCTGGTTCTGGGACCAGAGCTCTGGACTCTCTTAGGTGCTGGGAGCAGAGACAGGTTTGAGGGCAGGCACATCTCGTTATGAGTTCTTCCAGCACCACTCAAGTGAGTCCTGACCACCCTCATGAGAGAAGACCTTCACAGCCAGTCCTCTACACAACTCTCTGGGTTTCAGATCATTTGTCTCTTGACATTTTCAAGGATAAAACTCAGTGCATTTCTTGGCGATGATCCAAATACTCAGAGAATTAGAAGATGCGAATCTGGCCAAAGATCACTAATCTCTAATATAAGGAGCTCTGGTGGCCTAATGGCAAGAAGCTGTGCTGCAATCCCAGAGTGCTTGTTCTAATCCTACAACCTGCTCTGTCGGAGAAGGATGGACCTGTTATGTGCATTTTATATAAATCCAAGCCTTGGCATTTTTGTTTACTTTCTATGCATCTGAAAGTTGGATAGTAAATGCGGATGACAGAAGAAGAATCAATGCCTTTGAATTGATTGATGATGGAATTGAATTGGTGATGGAAAAGGACTGAATATTCCAAGAATTACCAAAAGAATGAAAAAGTCTGTCTTGGAGGAAGTGCAACCAGGGTGCTCTTGAGAGGCAAGGATGATGAAACGTCATCTCAAATATTTTGAACATATGGTCAGCAGTGACCAGTTCTTAGAAAAAGACAACGTACTGGGAAAAGTAAATAATATCTATATATATCTATATATATCTATATATCTATATATCTATATATCTACATATCTACATATCTACATATCTATATATCTATATATCTATATCTATATCTATATCTATATCTATATCTATATCTATATCTATATCTATATCTATATCATCTATCTATATCTCTATATCTATATCTATATATATATCTATATCTATATCTATATCTATATCTATATCTATATCTATATCTATATCTATATCTATATCTATATCATCTATCTATATCTATATATCTATATCTATCTATCTATCTATCTATCTATCTATCTATATATATAATTTAAATAAGACTTCTATCCTCATATACAATCAGACACAATTAAGCAATTGTACTGAGTAGGCAATTTAAACAGGACAAGAGTGCAGTGAAATGGGTGGAGTGAAATATCCATAGGATTTGACCCAAAGCCCTATGATTGAAACTCTGTTCTATGCTTATTAGTTACATGAACTTTCTCAGACTTCTGTTTTCTCTTCTATAAAAAAACCAAGTTAACATACAATTCTCACAAATAATATATAGGATGGGACAAATGGTTAATGTACTTACTTGTCTGCTAACCAAAAGGTTGGATGTTAAAGTACATCCAGAGGCATCTCAGAGAAAAAGAGCTAGCAATCTACATTTTTTTAAAGAAAATTCTATACCATTGAAACACTATGGCAGTTGTGTTCTGACACTAGGTGGGCATGAGGTGCCAATGCAGAAAGTTGCTCAATAACCATTGGTTTGGATTTCTTTCTCTCAACTATATGGACCAGGACAACACTCCAACTTTCCTTTAAGTCTGTGGCATATCACTATATTTTTGTTCAAATGGGAAAAATGAGTAATTACTTATTTTATGTTTAGTGTCAGTGGTAGACCACAGCTAGATTTCTAGGTAACACCCATGCGCCATGTCTCCATTAAAATCAGAAAGCAGATGGGGAATGAAAGGAAAGATGCTTGCATTTATTAAACATCTACTACACTCCTGTGCAGAATATGTGTGCAAATTATTTCCTTTCAGAGATAAGGAATTTTATCAATGTAATTTTAAGAAGGAAACATATTTAGAAAAAAGAAATAATTAGGTCAAAATGTTGAATTGCTAGTATTCTTTAATAAATGTCCTTATTTCTTTTTCATCCCAATATTTATAAGTAAGTCTTTGAATGCCCAGTTAAGACAAAGTTTCACTTCACTGAGTCCAGGGGTCATTTGGTTTCCATGTTTCCTGGCTGTTTCGCTGTTAGCTCTTTACAAACTTTGCTCTAGCTGCACTTTCCCATTATTGCTCAAAAACAATTTCCAGGGTTTTGTCAGTTCAGGAGATGGTAGCGCTTGGGAATGCAAAATATTTAGACCTTGTTTGATTTTCTTCTTTTTTCCAAATCTTCTCTTTCCCTGACATTCTTCAAAGGATAAAGGGTGCAAGAGCAAGCACTTTACTGATAGCAACAATTAGGGTATAATTTGTGAATGAAATTTTGTCAATTGCTTTTATTACTTTGGAATTGACAATTTGCTTTTTATTCTTCTTGAAAGCAGTATTTAGCTTAAAGCCTAGCACTGCTGCTGCATGCAGTGGTTCCTCTAAATTCCAGACTCAACCCCTGAAGGGTGAACTGTGGTGTGGTACAGTCTTTCAGAAAACAGAAATAAGCTCTGAGTAACTAATAACTTTTGATAATGGTGGGTTTTTGGTAGTAAATTAGAGGCAAGCATTGTGGTCTTTCAACTATACTATTTTTTTTTTCTCCCAGCACAGAAAATAAACTCAAAGCCAGTGAAACCAAAATGAATGACTGAGAGGTATTCTAGTAATCACTAACTTGATATATATTGATTCATTTGCTTATTGATGACTCAAAAGACACACAATATCAGGTGATTGAATTATTGGAATTCAAGAAGGGCCAATACTATTGGCAGGTTCTAGAATCCATTCCCCTCCCAGCTGGGCAGTCAGAGTTCCGTGGCTCTCTCCTGGAGATTTCTCTTTTAGGGAAATTTGCACTTTGCTCAGTGATCTACAGAACTGCACAAATAGTCAGCCTTGGCTTATTTGTTCCTTGTGTCGTTTTACACTTTGGCTTTGGGGTTTGGTTGCCTGCGTTTTATCATGGCACTTATTTTATGGCATGTTTCGTTGACTCAAAGTTTGATGTTCTTTGGATGGGGAGTTTACCTTTCAGAGTGTTTGACTCTATGCAGTCTCTGACTTAAGCACAGCTAGTTCCACTTTGAGATCCACTATCACCAATGACATCAGAACAAATAATCCACTGATTAAAATACATGTCCGCCTTCTATTGAAGTCATCATTCACTTTTTCACGAGGAAATGATTTTCAGAATTTGAAGCCTCTAGGGAATATTTCTTCCTTTTTCAAATATGGGAGTGTGAAAATGAGGAATCTGAAATTCTTGTTTCCTTTCTATGTTAAAATAAATCATTGGCATTGAAGATTTTGTATTCTCAGTCCTGCAAGCTACAAATCTACAGGCTTGTAGGATTCCTGTGAAGTACCTCTCTGTGATTCCGTGTTGGAGGAAAATGTGTTAACGGGCATGAAAGCTTTCAGGAAAATGGCCAATATTCATTTGTAGTTCTGAATTCTTAATACTTTAGACAAAGACATCCTTCAGGGTTGGAACGTGTACAAGTGTTTTTGTGTGTGCATGTATCTATTTATATATGTGTGGGTTACTGATGAAACAGAATGATACACACACACACATACAGAGCCCATATTTTTGCATATAGTGCACTCTTGTAAATAATCTGCCTAGAACTCAGAAGAAACTAATGTGTGAAGGGGGTTTCTCAATTTGAAAAAAAAAAACACCACGTAGTATACTTGTTATTTACAAAAAGATTCAACATACACATGCACATTTGTACAAATAATAAATCCTACAGGATGCTAATGGCTATTAATTTCCTGACTCTTAGCTAATGATCAATGTGCAGCACTTGTCTTATTTCTAGAAAACAGAAGACACTCTACCCTTATTTGACACATCCAGAGGTCCCCAGGAATCAAAATTAACCTGACAGACAGCAGGTGGCTAAGAGTCTTTCTCCTAGTGGGGTATTTTCTATCTTGATCCAGGCTACAAATTCCATTTCTTTTTCTCTGTTAATACACACTATGTTTTCATTTTTCACTGATGTTTGTTCCCCTTTCCATTATTGAACCTTGCCTCCTAATTTATAAGGACACTTCGAAGTTAGCATCCAATACTTCTTAATGTTATGCCAAGAAAAAAAATTTTTTAAGTGGGTAGATGGCTCATCTTTCTTGGATTTTGAATTTCAAACACTTAGGAGTTGAAGGATTTAGAAATAAACTAAAGCAGAGAAAAGCTAAGATGAATCAAGGGTAAGTTTCTTAGGCTGATGGAGGAAAGAGATTTTGGGTGAAGACAGGTGCCTGGTGAGTATGTGAGAAAATAAGTTATCCTTTTGTTTCCATATAAAAAGCAGAAGCCTCAGACTTCCTTTCTTGGATAGAACTCTACAGAATAATAAAAGACCCCAGAGTAGAGATGGCATGTCTAGGCTCGGATGACCTCAGAGAGCAGCAGGTGTCCTTGAAGGAAGATTTATTGAAGGCCTTGTGGTTGACTCAGCAGTGATCAAGACGAACTTATGACTGAGGTCAGATAAGAGTTGACTATTTCAGCAGTTTTTAGCATGGGAATCTCATCCTTAAAACCAACATCTCTGTGTCTCTAACTCTGGGTAATCAATGATCCCTGTGATTTGAGGTGTAATGTCTACAGGCAAAGGGAAGATCACATTGATTGAAATTAGAAACATAGATCTTTTTGTTTCCAACATGGAAAATTATACTGAGTTCCAAAAAAAGAAAGATATGTTTTTTGTTATGTAACCAAACTTTTAAATGGTTCTTGTTAGTGAAATACCAAATGATGCAGCCAGGGCTGTACTCACCAGTCTATGGCAGGAAATCTGGAAGACAGCTTCTTTGTTGGCTGACTGTAAGATATCCATATTTGTTCCCATACCCAGGAAAGGTGATCCACTAGAATGTGGAAATTATCAAACACGGCACTCAATGGTACATAAAAAGAACAGTATTAATATTACATACAAGAAAAATTCTTGCTAAAGATCATCCAAAAGTGGCAGAGAACTGCTAAAAGTTCAAGCAGAGTTTAGAACAGGGCACGGCACCAGGGATATCATTGCTGACATCAGATGGATTCTAATAGGGAGCAAATACTAGATGTGCTTGATTGATTATGCAAAGGCATTTGACTGTGTGAATCATAACAAATTATGACTAACATTGATAAGAATGGGAATTCCTTAAGTGTGCTCATGTTTGTTGTTGTTATGTGATGTCGAGTTGCTTGCAACTTATATGGACCCTATGTACAACAGCCCTAAACCCTGCTCTATCCTGTGCCAATCGCACTGCTTCTGACTCACTCATCCCGATTACCCCAGTCACTGAATCAATTCATCTCACAGAGGGTCTTCCCCTCTTGTGCCATCCCTCCGGCCTCCCAGAGCATTATGTCCCTCTCCAAGGACCTCCTTGGAGAGGTTCCTCCTTACAACATGTCCAAAGTATGTCAGACGAAGCCCCAGAATCCTTGCCTCCAAGAAGCAGCCTGGTTTAACCCTCTGCAGGATGAATCTGTTTGTTTTCTTGGCAGTCCATGGTACATCCAATACTCTTCTCCAGCACCACAGTTCAAAGGCATAAATTCTCCTTCTATCCTCCCTTGTCATTGTCCAACTCTCTGATGCATAACAAGTGATTGTGAAGACCACAGCTAGTATCAGACACACCTTAGTCTCCAGAGTGACACCATTGCTCTTAAGTACCCTGGAGAGGTCCCTAACAGCAGACTTGCCCATTGTAATACGTTTTGTTATTTCCTGGCTACTGGTGCCAAGAATGTTGACCATGGAGCCAAGCAGACTAAAGTTGTTAACAATCTCAATCTCTTCACCATCCATCCTGATGCTGCCAATTGGTCCAGTGGTGAGAATCTTTCTTTGTCTTCTTGATATTGAGCCTCAATACATACTGAAGGCTGCAGTCCTTGACCCTCTGCAGCAAGTGCATGAGGTCCTCCTCAGTTTCAGCAAGCAGGGCTGTCATCTGCATAACGCAGATTATTGACAGATCTTCCACCAATCCTGATGCCACACTCCTCCTCATAGAGTCCAGCCTCTCGGATAATCTGTTCCGCATACAGGTTGTAAAGGTATGGAGATAGGACATATCCCAATACACCTTTCCCAATTTTGAATCATGCAGTGTTACCCTGCTCTGTTCTGACGACTGCCTCTTGGTCCAAGTATAAGTTTCGCATTAGCACAATCAAGTGTTCTGGGATTCCCATTCTTCTCAGAGTCAGCCACGGTTTGTTATGATCCACGCAGTCAAACGCCTTTGCATAATCAATGAAACACAGATAGACATTCTTCTGGTATCCCCTGCTTTCAGCTAAGATCCATCTAACATCAGCTGCAATATCTCTAGTACCGTGACCCCTTCTAAACCCAGTCTGGTCTTCTGGCAGTTCTCTGCTGATGTGCTGTTCCAGTCATTTTTGGATAATCTTCAGCAGAATCTTGCTTGCATGTGAAATCAATGATATTGTTCTATAGTTTCCACACTCCGTTGGGTCACCCTTCTTTGGAATGGGAACATATATAGATCTCTTCCAGTCAGTCTGCCAAGTGGTTGTTTTATGAAACTTATATCTAGAACAAGAAGCTATTTTTCTAAGTAGATCAAAGGATCAGGAAATGTGTGTGTCAGATTTGTATCATTTCTCCACATCAATTTGATCTATACAATGAGCAAGTAATTTGAAAAACTGGACTTTATGAAGAAGAATGAAATTAGGATCCAAGGAAGATGCCATCAATAACCTGCATTATTTAGATGACACAATCTTGCCCACCAAAAATGAGAAGGACTTGCAACACTTGCTGTAGAATAGTGACTCTATATGTACAATAGCTTTGAACCTTGTCTTACCATGAGCCATTCTCACTGTTTCTGACATGCCTTTGCTTATTATTCCCATTACTGTGTCAATCCATCTCTTCCTAGGTCTACCTCTCTTGTGCTATCCCTCCATTCTTCCAAGCATGTGATGCCCTTCCCCAAAGACTGGTCCTTCCTGGCAACATGCCCAAGGTCTGTCAGATGGAGCTTCAAAATTTTGTCTTTGAGGAACCACTTGGTTTTATCCTCTCCAGGTTAAACCTTTTTGTTTTCTTGGAAGTCCACAGCATGCTCAATACTATTCTCCAGCACTGCAACTCAAAGGTATACATTCTTCTGTCTTATTTATTTATTGTCTAACTCTCTGAAGTATAGAAACTAATTGCAAAGGCCATTTCTTGCATCAGAAGTACTTCATAAAAGATCACTACCTTCAATATGTATTGCATCTCAACATCAAGAATACCACTGGACCAAGAAGCAACACCATGATAGATAGAGATTATAATTGTCAATCTTCCCTCTTATTTGGATCCACAAGCAACACATTTGACACTAGCAATTAGGAGATTAGGAGACATATTTCATTGAGCAAATCTGCTGTCAGGAACCTCTTCAAACTACTGAGGATCACTGATGTTAGTTTGAAAACTAAAGTGCACCTGATTCAGATCATGATCTTTCCAGTCATTTGCTATGCCTCTGAGAGCTAGACAATGAATAAGAAAGACAGAAGAAGGGTCAGTGCCTTTGAATTGTGGAATTAGAGAAGAGTAGTGATTGTTCCATTGACTGTCAAAAGAACAAACAAATATGTCTTGGGGAACATTCTTTGGGCATGTTTTCAGGAGAGGCCATTCCTTGAAGAGGAATATCAATGTTTGAAAAGGTGGAAAATCAGTGAAGAAGGGGAAGAACTTCAGCAAGATGGATTCATACAGTGACTGCCACAATGACTAAAATACATCAAAGATGATGAGACTAGCACAGGATAGGACAGAATTCAAATATGTTGTTCATAGGGTCACAATGAGTTGTACTCACCTTGACAGCACATAACAACATCAACAAAACAACATATTTTTGAACTGAGGATTGTACTCAGAATTCTTAGCAAAATTTCCTGAATATTTTATTATTAGCATGTCCCTGGAAACAGGCAGGTACGGGGGGAAAAAAAAAGAAAGAAAGAAAAGCCAGACTTCTTTAGAAATTCTCAAAACCCTTTGTTTCTTTCACAGCTGACCCTCTGTTGAGTTTCCTAAACTGTAATCTACATGAGAGGCAATTGGCCATCTTTCTCCAGAATCCCTCATCATGCTTCAAAGCTTTCTCCAGTATCCTCATCGTGCTTCAAATCCTGGTCCTAGGATCATGTTCCCAACCAAATCTTGCTTGGCTACCCTTAGCCTACCTTCTCTCCTCCTTACTCATTACCCTAGAATTCACACTTGAGACTTGGCATAACTTTTCTGCCATACTTAATGCAAGTAGAAGGGGGATGGGGAAGTCAAACCCACCATCCGTTATGGCAACCTGAAACATGTGAATAGTATCTTGAGTTAGCAAGGAAGAAATGAATATTGAGAGGTAATAGGGGTTAACAATTGGCTTCTGGAATGCGAATGCCTGATTTTAAATTCCAGCATTTTTATTTGTTAGTAGTACAATCCGGCCCTATTTCATCACCTTTCCTAATCTTTATTCCCTCCTCCATAGAGTGAGAATAGTAATAATAGTACCTACCTTTTAGGGTTGCTGAAAGGAGAGAATGGGTCAATACACATGAGGAAAAGATAGTCTATGACAAGTAGCTGTCCAGATTAAATATTATTATAGTTCCATGAGGAAAAATTGGGTCAGATTTCACATGTGAAAAAAGAGAGGGAATGAAGCACTTTTTCATGTTGTTTTTTAATTTGATCTTCTCTCAAGCCTCAGTGATAAGTATTCCTATCACATTATTTTGCAGAGAATTGAAGGGATCTAAATAACTTACTGAAAGTCACACAGTTAGTAATTTGACAAAGCTGAACTAGCTTATCTCAAAGCCCACACTCTATTTTTTTTAAATTCCATCTTATTCTAAGCTTAGGTAACTGATTATTATAAAAAGAATTTATATTAAGATATTGTCACCAATGTCAGATGGATCTTGGCAGAAAGTGGAGAGTATCAGAGGGATATATATCTGTGTTTCATTGAGTAAGCAAAGGCATTTATTTGACTGTGTGGATGACAACAAATTTTGGTTAACCTTGAGGAGAATGGGAATCCCGGAACACTTGACTGTGCTTATGTGAAACCTATATGAACACTGCATCGTTCAAAATTAGGAAGGTAGGGTGTCAGGGGTGCATCCTGTCTTCATATCTTTTCAGTACATATGCACAACAGATCATTCAGGAGGCTGGGCTTTTTGAGGAGAAATGTGGGATCAGGATTAAAAGAAAACTCATCAACAACCTTCATTATGTAGATGACACAACCTTGTTTGCTAAAACTGAGGAGGACCGGAAGTGCATGCTGCAGAAGGTCAAGGACTATAGTCTTTAACACGGATTGAAGCACAACAAGAAGAAGACAAAGACTCTCACCACTGGGCCAACTGGCAGCACCATGATAGATGGAGAAGAGATTGAGGTTGTTAACAGTTACAGACTGCTTGGCTTCACAATCACTCTTAACACCAGCAGTCAGGAAATCAAAAGAACTGCATTAGGTAAATCTGCTGTGAGGGACCTCTCCAGAGTACTGAGAAGCAGTGTTGGAAATCTAGAGACTAAGGTATACATGATCCAGGCTACGGTCTCCACAATTACTTGCTATGCATCAAAGAGCTGGACAATTACTAAGGATGACAGAAGAAGAACTGACGCCTTCGAATTGTGGTGCTGGAGAAGAGTCTTGAACATACCATGGACCACCAAGAAAACAAATAGGTCTGTCTTTTAGAGGGTGAAATCAAGTTTTTCCTTGGAGGGTAGGATTTTGAAGCTCCATCTCTCATAATTTGAACATGTGGCCAGCAGAACATGTGGATCCTTGGAAAAGGATATCATGCTTGGAAGGGTGGTAGGACTATGCAGGAGAGGAAAAACCCAGATGAGATGGATTGATACAGCAACAGGAGCAATGGAGGTAGGTGTCTCTGAGTCTGAGAGACAGGCTCAGGGCAGAACAGGCTTCAGAGCTGTTGTACATAGGGTCACTGTGAGTTTCAGGTGACTTGACAACACATAACAGCAACAACATAGGAATCATTGAGCTACTAGCTTATCTAAATAATGTACTGTTTTTGTTATTATGTGCCATTGAGTCAGGATTGACTTCTAAGTAAATCCCCCGAAAGTTTTCAGAGGCTGTAAATCACATGGAAAAAGACTGCCATTTCTCCAACAGAGCAACTGATAAATTCTAACCTCATGCTTTTGAGTTTGCTGCACAATTCCTAACCATTCATTAGGCTACCAGAGCCTAATATTTCTAATTTCTTTCCTTTCATTCTTTCTTAGATCCATTCAGATAAATATTTGTGGTCATCACTCCACCAAGCACTCTCTTCTGTGACCAAAGCCTTCAGGTTTTGCTAACTCTCTCACTCATTTCTCGATCTCCACCTTACTTGGTAGAGTCTGACTAAGTTGGTCTTTCTGTTTTTCTTGAGGTGCTTTTGTGCCTTGACCTCCTTGGGCACCACACTTGCTTGACTTTACTCTTGTCTGACAATCTGCTGCTTCTCACTCTTGTGTAGGTCACCACTTGTCTCATATGTAGCCTGACGTTGACATACTGATATTTGATGCCTCTGTCCTTAAATTTTCTTTTTATCTTTTTGGACTTATTCCTATCATATGGTCTTAACCACCATAGATAAAGTAATGATACTCAAATTATACTCTTAACAGAAATCTCTGAACTTCATGCTTCTCCTACCCACCTGACTGATGCAAATACTTTTAAGTGTAATAGGCCTGAATAGAGCATCTTCCAATCTCTCTACCTCTAGAGTTAAGAACGTCGCTATTCCAGAACAAAACTGTGGTCAAGTTCTTGAACCTCTCTGGCTCATACTTCCCACATGTCTATCAACAAATCTTGTTTAATGTACTTTAAAGTATAGCCGTAATTCAACAGCTGCTTATCACACTCTACGTTTCAAACACAATGATCACTCATCCAGATGAAGACAAGAGCCTCACAAATGCCATTACTACAAGTGACTCCTTCATCTCTATTCCTGAAAAGGAACAAGCAAGCAGCCAGAAGCAACAATAACAACCAACAAAACCCCCACACTATGACTTGGTAATAAAAATATGTTTTTAAAACCATACATTTTTAGATATGTGATCCATGTCATGGCAATTAGTTTGGTTTCATACCTATTTCATTCACTGTAATCTCTGCTCTCTCATTCAGGCATCCCTCTCCTGTCCTAACCACTTTGACCCATATATTTATCATAGTACATTCTGATTTCTGTGTAGACTTAGAATAACCACATGCTAGTGATTCATGAACGTATGGCTCATTAACAAAGGAGACACTTTAGGCAACTATATTAATTGAATAAAGTCTATAGGCCTGCCTCCAGGTAAGTATTTTTAACTAAAATATGATGTCTGAGCTGGAGTTAGAAACCAAAATGAAAGAACACACTCATCAGCTCTCAAGCCAAAAGAACTAAAGGGGGGAAAATTAAGCCTTGAGTTGCAATCCTGAAGGATAATATGGATGAAATATTATATGATGCAGGAAGTTTTGAAATTATATGGAAAAAATACGCAGAATCACTGTACCAGAAAAATTGGTTGAAACAGAACCATTTCAGGAAGTAGTATATGATAAAGGAAGGGTGGAGAAACAACACAGGAGAGAAAGACCCCGAATGAGATGCACTGATAACTGGGGCAAATGGGGATTGGTTTGTCAAAGTCTGTGAGACTGGCTTAGGACAGGGTAGGCTTCAGAGCTGCTGTGCATGGGTTGCTATGGGTTGCTCTGGGTTGCAGGCAACTCCATGACACATAAAACAGAAGAACTGAAGGAAAAATACAAGCTGTACTCAAGGCATTGACAATAAATAAAATCCTATGAATCAATGGAATGCTAATTGAAGTGTTTCAGGAGACAGATTCAGCCCTGAGTATACTCATCAATCTGTGCTAATAAATTTGGAAAATAACAACTTGGCCAACAAACTGGAGGAGATCTACATTTATTCCTATTAAAACAAAGATAATTTAACAGAGTGGAGAAATTATTGAACAATATCATTAAGCATATATGAGTAAAATATTGCAGAAGATTATTATAAAATGAGTAGAACAGTACAGCAATAGGGGATTTCTAGACATCCAGAAGAGATCATGGCATGGGGTATACTATTTCTAATGTCAGACAGAGCTTACAGGAAAGCAGAAAATATCAGAAAGATGCTTATTTGTGTTTTATTGACTATGTGAATCATAACAAATTATGATCAACATGAGAAAAATAGGAATTTCAAAAGGCTTAATTGTATGCTTATCAGACATAGACCAAGAAGCAGTTTGTCAAACAAAACAAGGCTGCTTTCAAGACCGGAAAGGTCTGTGTCAGGGTTATATCCTTTTTCCATATCTATTCAGACTGTATGCTGAGCAAATCATTAGAGAAGCTGAACTCTATGAAGGAGAATATATGAAGCATCAAGATTGGAGAAAGACTTTTCATTTACCTGTATTATGCAGATGGCACACCTTCACTTGAAGAAAGTACAAAACATGAAGTACTTACTACAGAAGATAAAATACTTTGATGTGGATCCCATCTCAACATCAAGAAAATAAAAAGCTTCATCTTTGGACCATTAGGCAACAGAATGATAGTTAAAGAAAAGATTGGGTTATCAGTGGTTTCATTTTACTCGAATCTATAGTAAGAAATCGTGGTAACAGCAGGCAAATAATCAAAAGATATATTGCATTGGGAAAATCTGCTGTCAAGGACATCTCCAAAGTGTTAAAGGACAAAATGTATGCAAGTTTAAAGACTTAATTCTGCCTGATTTAAGCTGTGGTCTTTTCAATTATTTTTTATGCATCTGATAGTGGGATGATAAATAAGGAAGACTGAAGAATCAAATCCTTTAAACTGTGGTATTAGTGAGGAGTATTGAATCACCAGGGAATGACCAAAAGAAGAAACAAATCTGTCTTGGAGGAAAGGCAAGCAGTTTGCTTCTTAGAGGCAAACATGTTGGATATTTCATATAATTTGGGAATGTTGTCAGGAAGGATCTGTCCGTCCATGTCTTAAAAAATGACATGCTGGGAAAGGTAGAGGACCAGCAAGAGAGAAGAAAGTCCTCAGCAAGATGTACTGATGGTGACTGTAACAATAGGTTCATGCATGTGGGGATTGTGAGGATGGTACAGGATAGGGCACAGTTCAGATCTATTGTTCTTAGAGTCCCTGTGACTTAGAGTGGACTTGAGGGAACCTAACAACAACATTAGAACCATGAATCTGTGAAATGTAGTCAGATGTCACCCCCTGAAAAGCAGTAAAAAAATTGAACAATTTACACTCTATGAAATTTATATCTTACTAAGATAAAAACAAATATGAGCAATTATAAGGAATGTACTTTAATAAGCGAGATTATAGATAGCAATAAAATTACAAATACTCTGGTATATTTTATTGTTGTTATGTGCTTTCACAACTCATAATCCTAATAACAAAAGCTCTGAAATTTGCTCTATCTGAGCTAATCTCATGGTCTCTTGTTCCCATTGCCACACAAACTGTATCAATCCACCTTATCCAGGGTCTTCCTCTCTTGTGCTGACCTGCCACCAATCCAAAAAAGATGTCCTTCTCCAATGAGTGGTCCCTCTTGGCCACATGCCCAAAGTATGTGAGATGGAGCTTCAGAATCCTTGCTTCTAAGGAACAATTTGCTTTCATTCTCTCTAGGACAGAACTGTTTGTTCTCTTGGCAGTCCATGATATGTTCAATATTCTTTTCCAGCACCACAACTCAAAGGCATTGATTCTTCTTTTGTCATTCTTAGTCATTCACCATCTTTCAGATGCATAACAAGTAATTGAGAAGACTATGACCTTGGATCTGGATCACCTTAGTCACTAGACTGAAATCACTGCTCCTTAACAATGGAGAGATCCTTGACAGGAGACTTTCTCAACGCAATTAGTCTTTTGATTTCCTGACAGCTGGTGGCAAGAGTATTGATTGTGGACCTGAGCAAGATGAAAAGGTTAACAACCATAATCTCTTCTCCATCTATCACAGTGCTGCCAATTGTTCTAGTGGTGAGAATCTTTGTTTTCTTGCTTTTGAGATGCAATCCTTATTGAAGGCTTGAACAAGTTTTACTCAGTGTGTAAGAATGACTAAATATTCATGGTGACTTTCGTTATTGTTTGTCGTGAAGTCAGAACCAACCCATAGATGGCCCTCCAACAGGTTTTAAGAGACAATAAATCACATGAGAGGCGATTGCCCATCCTTCCACTCGGACTGCATGTAGTTTCGACATATACAGTCATAAAAGGGCAACTGAGGTCAAGTCTGGAGGACCTGCTGGTTTCCAGGTAGGTCCCCACAGAAGGCTCCAAAACTTTGTTGGTACAAAATCACAGTGCTGATTGAGTCTGCTCAACAAAGGGTATTGGAGAGCTTAGGAGCTGCCTCAAAATTCTTGTAGATTAATGCATAACTCATAATGTCAGTTTATTAATTTAAAATAACTCATAATGCCAGTTTATTAATTTAAAATGAAAGTTAGTATACTTTTGTTTGCATTTATGGATTAATCCTTTCCTCTTCCTGTTAACAAATCAACCCTGTTGTTGTTGTTGTTAAGTGCTGTCGAGTTGCAGGTGACTCATAGTAACCCTATGAAGGAGAGTCCTCGATGCTTGGGTGCCTTTCATCCTCTCTCCAGATTCATAGGGTTTCCAGAGGCAAGCTATTATGGAAGTGGATGCCACTCCTCCTTCCATGCTTGTTTAATTGGGGAGCTCCACCCCACTCTCAGTCTGCATTGGATAGCCAACCATTAACGCATTTGACACATTCCTGTCACAGTGTTCAGTCTCACAGCAACCTTAGAGGACAAATAAACAAAATGTTACTAAATAAATGTGGAGTTCATCTCTGTTCTAGAGATAAGCCAGTCATAAAACTGAACCTGAAAATCTTGGGCGGGGGAGGTTCCTGCTGGTGTTTTGTCTCCAACTTGTCTTTCTTAAGCTCCTAGAATGAATCAGTCTGAATTTAGATGCTTATGCATTCAGTTTTCTTAAGACATACTTACATTAACAATTTGGTTATATATTGATCTGCCAGTCACAAGAGACTTGTCTGTTTAGGGGATCTTAAATTTATCTATTTTTCATTCACTCTTTAGATTTTTAGATTTCATGGCTTAATTTAATAAAGGTATTTTTGTTGTCAAGTTCTTAGAGGGTACCCTACTCTTCTTCTGTCAACCTACCTAGTAACTTAATGGAATAAATACAATACACATGTTGGGTGCCATTGAGATAGAACTGATTCATATCTGCCCCTCTTGTGGGTTTTCAGAGGCAGTTCACATGGGAGGCATTAACTGTCTTTCTTCCACAAGGTAGCTGGTAGGTCTAACCTTCATGCCTCTATGATTACACTTCAGTTTCTGATCACTAAATCATCAGATTTCCCTAATATGTACATATACAGAATATATGTTTATTGATTATTAGAACCTGTGAAAAATATTGAGATGTTGAGTAAGTGCTTCAAGTCCTCCTCACTTTCAGCAAGAAAGTTTGTGTCATCTGCGTTCTGAAGGTTATTGATGAGTCTTCCTCCAATCCTGACACCACATTCTTCTTCATAGAGTTCACCTTATAGAGTAATTTGCAAAGCATAAGATTGAATAGGTATGGAGAGAGGATGCAATCTTGATGCACACCTTTCTTATTTTTAAACCAGTAAGTTTGCTCTCAACAGCCTCTTAGTTTAGATATAGATTTCACAGGAGCACAATTAAGTGTCCTGGAATTCCCATTTGTCTCAAAGTTACCATAATTTGCTATAATCCACAACATATATTGAATCTCAGTGTGAAGAAAACAAAAATTCTTACCACTGGACAAATAGGTAACATCAAGATAGATGGAGAGGCCCCGTCATCAGCAGCCATGGACCTATTCCAGCCGACTACCTAGGTACTTTGGAGGGATCATTGCTATTTTGCTAAATAATACGGAACCCTTTAAGATCAAGTGGAAGGGAGCAGCCCGAGTGATGTGGAGGAGCCAGTTCAGGAAGAGAAAAAACCAAGGCACATTGGGCCATCACTGCTGTTTGGCCTTTAGCCCTGCAGACCTTGGGCCAAGAGGGGAGAAAAAAAATATATAAATACACAGATCCTGCGCAAAGCATTGCCATACTCTTTGTCACTATATGGTTACAATGACCTAACATCTACTAAGAAAAGACTCACAAACATATATTGATTTTCATACTGTCAAGAAAGCAGTAGTCTAAATCAATTATCATGAAGAAACAAAATAAATATTCTCCTAAAAAAAAGCAGACCCAATGAATACCTCAGATAGAAAGAACCAGAGAAATATGCTGATGTGGAGTTATTTGAACAGCTAAAGAAGAAGATGCAAATGATGGAAGATGCAATTAAGACAACAAATATCTGAGAGACAATATACCAGAAGAAATACATTGCTGAGGAGCAACTTGAACAGGTATGGAAGAAAATGCAAAAAAGAAAGAAACAATTAAGAAAGCAAATACTCCAGAGACAATGGAAGAAAATGCAAAAGATGGAAGAAAGACTTGATAATATAAAGAGGTACAAGAATTTAAAAAATCCTCACAAGACAGAGAGGGTATAGCCAACACAGTATTAGAAATAACAGGAAAACATGAAAATTCAATCCAGAATATTAAGACCAAAATGGCAGAAGTGTACAACACGCTGGTAGCACAAAAAAGTAGAACTGAAGAGATGGAACAGACAGTAATTGAGTTGGAAGACAAGAGCCTCTCTGAAAATATACTAGAAGAAAAATCAGAGATGAGGCGTAGAAGAGAATGAAGAAAACATTCAAATCATGTGGAAGGCATAAAACAGAATAACACATGTATGATTGGAAGTTCAGAACAGGGGAGTGACAAGGAAACTACTGAGAATATTGTGGAAGAAGTACTAGAAGAAAACTTCCCAGGTATTTTGAAGAATGGGGCAATTCACATTTCAGAAGCAGAGTGAATACCAAATAGACTCGCTCCAAAAGGAAAATATCAAGACATATCATAGCTAAATTCTCCAAATTAAAAGATAAAGATTGTGGTTGTTGTTAAGTGCTTTCGAGTTGTAGGTGATTCATAGCGACTTTATGAATGAAAGACCTGAACACTTGGATAACTTTCATCCTTTCTCCAGGTTCATAGGGTTTCCGGAGTCAAGCTATTTTGGAAGTGGATGCCATTCCTGCTTCCAACCTTGTTTTAATCAGGAAACTCCACCAAACATTGTCCACCATGGGTAGCCATTATCACGTTTGACACATCAGTGTTACAGTGTTCAGCTTCACAGCAACCACGAGTTACCTCTGTAGAGTAAGCGGACAGACCAGGGCTATACGACCTAGAAGAATGACCAAAAACAGTTAAAAACAGGCTTGAGGGCTACAGATTAAAGTCACCTACATTTGGCTTGGTAGTATCACTTTCTGTCCACTAGGCCAATTGATCTCTCTCTATGCTGTTGTTGTTGTTGTTGCTAAGTGCTGTCAAGTCATAGGCAACTCATAGTGACCTTATGAACGAAAGACCTGAACACTTGGATAACTTTCATCCTTTCTCCAGGTTCATAGGGTTTCCAGAGGCAAGCTATTTAGGAAGTGGATGCCACTCCTGCTTCCAAGCTTGATTTAATCTGAAAGCTCGCTCCACCGAACACTGTCCACCCTGGATAACCATTATTGCATTTGACACATCAGTGTCAGTGTTCAGCTTCACAGCAACCATGAGTTGTCTCTGTACAGCAAGTGGACAGACCAGGGCTATACAACCTAGAAGAATGTTTGACCAAAAACAATTGTGAAAGGAAAGTCATAAGAACCCCGAGTGTTCCATATGTGTCACTCCTCGAAATGCAAAAGGCTATCCTAAGGTCCAGATGGAACTGAGATTCACAACACAGTAGTCCTCAGTCCTTAGCCTACAATTGTTTAGCCTGGCCAAACATGTCAGTATTTTATAATTCTGGCATACCCAAATGCTGGCGGACTCTGGGCCAGAGACCTCCAATTCGTCTGCAAATCCCTTCTGCTGGCACCCACTTTGGATGAAAAGAAAGCCATAAGAGCTCCAAGGGTTCCATATGTGTTCCTCCTCAAGAAATGAGAGGCCATTCTAAGGTCCAGCTGGAACCAAGATTCACAACACACTAGTCAAAATATAAGGATAGAATTCTAAAAGTAGCATGAGAAAAACAAAGAGCCACCTACAAAGGGAAAACAATTAGGTTAAGTTCTGATTTCTCAGCAGAAACTGTGTGAGCTAGAAGACAATGGGATGGCATATACAAAAAGTTGAAAGAAGACAATTACCAACCAAGGATCTTATTATACCCAGAAAAGCTCACCATCAAATATTAAGGAGAAATTACATCTTCTGCAGAAAAGAAGGAACTTAATCAATTTGTGAAAACAAGATGCAAATGACAAGAACTTTTATGTGAAGTCCTTCACACAGAGGTGCCAAAGGAAAGTGCATGGAACAAGTTGTTGTTGTTGTTATGTGCCGTCAAGTCAGCTGCGACTCATAGTGACTCTATGTACAATAGCCCTAAAACTCTGCTCTACCTCTTGCTGATCTTATTGTCTCTGACACACCTATCTCCATTATTCCAATGACTGAATCAATATATCTCATCGAGGGTCTTCCTCTCCTGTTCTGTCCCTCCACTCTTTCAAGCCTGATGTTCCTCTCCTAGGACTGATCCTACCTTGCAACATGTCAAAAGTATGTCAGACGAAGTTTCAGAGTTTTTGCCTCTGAGGAGCAGCCTGGCTTCACCTCTCCAGGATGAACTTGTTCGTTCTCCTATCAGTTCATGGTATATTCAATACTCTTCTCCAGCACCACAGCTCAAAGACACCAACTCTCCTTTTATGATCCCCAATTGTTGTCCCACTCTCTAATATGTAGCAAGTAATTGCAAAGACCATGGTCTGTATCATATGCACTTTAGTCTCCAGACTGACATGATTGCTCTTTGGTACTTTAGAGAGGTCTCTGACAGCAAACTTTCCCAATGCAATTTGTCTTTTAATTTCCTGACTGCTGGTACCAAGAGCGTTGATAGGAGAGCCAAGAAAACTGAGTCTTTAAGCAATCTCAATCTCTTCACCATCTATCATGATGCTGCCAATCAGCCCAGTGGTGAGAATCTGTGTTTTCTTGACATTGAGCTTCAATCCATATTGAAGGTTGCAGTCCTTGACCTGCAGCAGGCACTTCAGGTCCTCCTCAGTTGGCCAGAGATAAAGTGATAGAATTTCAAACAATCAATGATTTATTTATTGCAAATACCTTTTAAAAAACCATAAATGGCAACTAAACACATGAATCTCACCCAATATATTATGCAGGGATCAGATGGACTACATCTGTGGAGTCAATGGAGAAGCTCTATTTCAGCAGTCAAAACAAGACTGTCAGTGAAACACACTATCAATTATTCATGTGCAAGTTCAAACTGAAGTACAAGAAAACCAGCTTATGAGAGCTAGAATATGTCTTTAAGTGTAGCTCACCTGAATTTTAAAACCATCTAAATAATTGATTGGGTAGAAAATGAATAAGAAAGAAGAAAGAAGATTGTTGTTCCGTTGAGCTGCCCATGACTCATAGTGACACTATGCCCTATCCATTTCCAGTCTAATTGACTCTGACACACCTTGGCCCATTGCCTCAGTTACTGTGTTAATCCATCTCATCCAAGGTCTTACTTTCCTCTGCTGTTCCTCCACCTTTCCAAGCATGTTGTGCTTCTTCAAGGATTGGTCCCTCCTGGCCACATGCCCAAAGCATGTGAGATGAAATTTCAAAATCCTTGCCTTCACACAGAAACTTAGTTTCATCCTCTCCAAGACAGATCCATTTGTACTCCTGAAGTCCATAGTCTATTCAATACTCTTCTTCACCACCACAACTCAAAGACATAAATTTTTCTGTCATCCTTAGTCATTGTCTAGCTATCAGATGCATAGCAAGTAATTGTGAAGACCATAGCCTGGATCAGGCACACCTTTGTCTCTAGACATCATTGCTTTTTTAGAACTTTGAAGAGGTCTCTTCCAGCAGACTTCCTCAATGAAATTGATCTTTTGTTTTCCTGACTGCTAGTGTCAAGAGTGTTGATGGTGGGAGCCAAGAATGCTGAAATTATTAATAATCTCAATCTCTTCTCCATCCATCATAATGCTCCCAATTGGCCCAGTGGTGAGAATCTTTATTTCCTTGATGTTAAGCTTCCATCCGTATTGAAGACTACAGTCCTTGGGCTTCTGCAGCAAATGTTTCAGGTCCTCCACAGTTTCAGTCAAGCTAGGTTATATCATCTGCATCATGCAGTTTGTTGATGATTCTTCCTCCAATCTTGTTTTTACACTCCTCCTCATAAAGTGCAGCCTCCAGAATGATCTATTCTGCATACAGGTTGAGAATGTTTGGATACAGGATGCATCCCTGATGCACTCCCTTCCTAATTTTGAACCTTGAAGTGTTTCCTTGGTATTTTCTGATGACAGCCTCCTGGTCTAAGCACAGGTTTCGCATGAGCACAATTAAGTGTTTTGGAATTCCTATTTTTCCTCAAGTTCAGCCACAATTTGTTGTGATCTACACAGTCAAATGTCTCTGTGTAATCAGTGAAACAGAGGTAGATATTCCTCTGGTACTCTGCTTTCAGCCAATATCCATCTGACATTGGCAATAATATCTCTAGGGCCATGGCCTCTTCTAAACCCAGCTTGTGTTTCTGGTAGTTCTCTGGTAATGTACTGTTCCAGTTGTTTTTGGATAGTCTTCAGCAAGATTTTGCTGGTATGTGATATGAGTGATAATGTTCGATAACTTCCACACCCTCAGATCATCTTTTATTTGAGAATAGGAATAAATATGGATCTCTTTCAGTTAGTTGACCAGGTAGTTGTCCTCCATATTTCTTGCCACAACTTGGTGAGGACATTCAGGACAGCTTCTATTTGTTGAAATATGTCAGCCAGTACTCCATCAACTCCTGGGTCCTTGCTTTTTGTCAATTCCTTCAGAGTAACTTGAATTTCCTCCTTCATCACCACGGCATCTTGATCATATGTTGTTTCATGAAACCTTTCTGTGTCAGCCAATTCTTTTTGGTACAGTAACTTTGTGTATTCCTTCCATCTTCTTTTAATGCTTCCTGGGTCATTCAATATTCTGCTTATAGCATCCTTAAGTATTACAACTTGAGGTTTGAATTTGTTCTTCCTTTCCTTCAGGTTAAGAAATCCTGAGTGAGTTCAGCCCTTTTGATTTTCTGACCCCAGAATTTTGCACATATTATTATTGTACTTTTCTTTGTCTTCCCAAGGTGCCCTTTGAAATTTTCTGTTCAGCTTCATAACTTCTTACTTTCTTCCCTTTGATTTGGCTTCTCGGCATTCTAATGCAATATTCAAAATCTCTTCTGACATCTATCTTGTTCTTTTCTTCCTCCTCTATCTTTGTAATGATGTTTTGCATTCTTCCTGGATGATATTCTTGATATCCTCCCACAGCTCATCTGGTCTTCATTCATTAGTATTCAAGGCCTCAAACCTGTTTCTGAGATGGTTTTGAAATTCAAGTGGAATAGACTCAGGGTCAAATTTTGGTTCTTGTTGATTTGCTTTAACTTTCATTAGCTTCCGTTTGGACTTTCATGAGTAGTTGATGGTATATGTTCTGCAATCAACACTTGGCTTAGTTTTTACAGTTGATATTGAGCTTCTCCATCAATTCTTTCCACAGAGGTGCATACCGTCAGATGAAATCTATGTTTATAGACTGTGTTTGTTTCTCATAAAAGATATACATTTAATTTTTTTGTGTTGGTGAACAATTACTGTTATTTTGATGAACAGTATTTAAAATGCATGGCCTGTCAAAGAATAAACAATTTTGTTTTAAAGAAAATATATCCATGTCCTCCACAGAGGAAAGAAAGGTGAAACATCATCTCACATACTTTGGGCATGTTATCAAGAGGGACTCACTCCTAGAAAAAGGCATCATACTGGAGGATCAGTGGAAAAGAAAGACCCCCATGGAGAAGAATTGACACTGTAACTACAACAATGGGCTTAGGCATGGCAGAGATGGTGATGATGACATGACATAAGGCAAGGTTCAGATCCATTGTTCATCAGTTCTCTATGACTTATAGACAAGGGCACCTACCAACAATAACAACACGTGTGTGCGTATATGTGTGTGTGTGTGTGTGTGTGTGTGTGTGTGTGTGTGTGTGTATCATAGGTAAAGTGTCTATATAGAATTCTAGTGCCATAGTCTATAGGAAGTTGTGCTGATACCCAAAGAGAACACACCTATCTGGATAATCTCCTCCCATTCAATTTAAAGCATTGGAAAACCAATGGAAGGTCAACTGTGAGTCAGTTCCACCTCAATGACATTGTTATATGTGTGTATATGTATATAAATAATTATTTATTATAATATGTGCATCACAATATATCTGTTATCTGTATAGTTCAATATATATATATAGATAGATAGATAGATAGATACATACATACATACATACATACATATACACACGGGGTTTCAGCTATGAGTATCTCCTATCCTTGATAAATAAAGAGTGTATTCTCTGATTTTTAGAATTTAAATAAAGTGTCTAGATTACACCATGAGCAGCAACAGACTTTCTGCTAAGTAAACGTGAATTTAAGGTTTTGCCCTTGCTTTGTGAGGGAATGAATTTCTTTAGAATATGTCTGAGCAATGAAGGCAATAATTATTTAAGACAGCAGTAAATATCTTAACTTCACACCCTTAAAGAAAAATACCTGGCAAACACATGCCGTGGAAGAAGAGCAGCTCAGCTTATGCAAGATGGCAACGTCCCCCGCAGACGCCTCCCTACCCCCATTATCCACAGAGGCACACATTTGTCTGTGGGAAGGTGCCGCTTCTTGGAACAAGTTCATGATGAAATTAAATCGTTTCTTAAGTTTGGAATTCATTGGCATGAACTACTAATGAGTGGGTAGTGGTAGACTTTAAAAAACAAGAAAAATGTGTCTGCCGTTGGCCCACATGTTTCCTTCATGATAGTTACAGAGATGAGGAAGCCTGTGGTTCTTCTTAGTGTTAGGTCTTTCCGAGAAGGGGACATGGAATCTTGATTCTGACATGTGGGACTCAGTGATAAACCAATCTTTTTTCTTCATATCATAAAACATAAATATCATATATTCTTTGTATTTTTTTGTCATTTTTATGATAAGAACCTATGAACTCTTAAGAAATGTAATATTTTAAAATTTACCCATGATTTTTCTAGGAGCTGGACACCTTCAGTGTCACATTGTGCCTCAATATAGCCTACTTACCCAGTGAAAACAGAACATTAGAATATGCAAGTCTGTTACCACATGAACTTAAAATATCTTTCTGCCTTATTTATTTATTTTTATTGTTTTTCCTTACCCTGAAGGAAGATTGGCAACAATAAAAATATGTAGAAAGGTCTGATCACAATAAGAACAACCCCCCCAAAAAAACACCTCAACTCGTTGCTATGAATCAGAACAGCCTCAGAGCTGCATCTCCACTGGATTTTCCGAGGCTATAAAGCACACAGAAAGATTACTTACCTCGTTTTCACAGAACAATGGTAGATGCGAAACTCCTTTTGAGTTGTTGACACAATTCCTTATACACTAGGTCACCAGACCTCCCTGTTGTTGTTGTTGTTATGTGCCGTCGAGTCGCTTGCGACTCATAGCGACCCTATGCACAACAGCCCTAAACCCTGCTCTATCCTGCACCAACCGCACTGCCTCTGACACACCCATCCCGATTACCCCAGTCACTGAGTCAATCCATCTCATAGAGGGTCTTCCCCTCCTGCGCCGTCCCTCCACCCTCCCAAGGATGATGTCCCTTTCCAAGGACCCGTCCCTCCTGGCAACATGTCCAAAGTATGTCAGACGAAGCCCCAGAATCCTTGCCTCCAAGGAGTAGCTTGGTTTAATCCTCTCCAAGATGAATCTGTTTGTTTTCCTGGCAGTCCATGATACATTCAGTACTCTTCTCCAGCACCACAGCTCAAAAGCATCCACTCTCCTTCTGTCCTCCCTAGTTATTGTCTAACTCTC
Source organism: Elephantulus edwardii (assembly GCF_000299155.1). Taxonomy (NCBI): domain Eukaryota; kingdom Metazoa; phylum Chordata; class Mammalia; order Macroscelidea; family Macroscelididae; genus Elephantulus; species Elephantulus edwardii. Next base: position 7,878,312 of record NW_006399810.1, read on the forward strand.
TGATACATAACAAGCGATTGCAAAGACCATGGCCTGTATCAGGCGCACCTTAGTTAGTCTCCAGAGAGACACTGTTGCTATAAAAGCAAAATTAAAAAGATGTTTCTGCTCATTTGAAATAAAATTTCTCACTTTCTAACCTTTATTTTGTGGGAGAAGGATGTGCGATCTTGTCCTGTGTGATCAACAACTTCTGAAAACCTACCAGGATGTCAGTTCTGACTCTATGATAAACAACAACAACAAACTTTATTTTATTGAAGATCTGAATAGTAAACTTTTTTTTTTATAAACATGAAAAAACATAGAGCCTTTGGTGATGAAGGAGGAAGTTCAAGCTGCTCTGAAGGAACTGGCAAAAAACAAGGCCCCAGAAATTAATGGAATACCACCTAACATATTTCAGCAAATAGATGCTGCCCTGGACATGCTCACCAGGTTATGCCAAGAAAATTGGAGAACAATTACCTGGCCAACTGACTGGAAGAGATTTGTATTTATTCCCATTCCAAAAAAAGGTGGCCCAATAGAGTATGGAAATTATCAAATGATATCACTAATTTTGTATAGCCCTGGTGTGTCCACTTGCCATACAGCAGTAACTTGTGGTTGCTGTGAGGCTGAACACTGTGACACTGATGTGTCAAATGCATTAATGGTTGGTTACCCAATGCAGACAGTGTGGGGTGGAGCTCCCTGATTAAAACAAGCTTGGAGCAGGAACGGCATCCACTTCCGTAATAGCTTGCCTCCAGAAACCCTATGAACCTGGAGGGAGGATGAAAGACACACAAGCATTTAGGAATCTCCTTCACAGTATCGCTATGAGTTGCCTGTGACTTGACGGCACTTAACATAACAACATCACTAATATCATACACAAGCAAGATCCTATTAAAGATCCAGAAACAACTGAAACAGTACACCCACAGAGAACTTCCAGATATGCAGGCTGAGTTTAGAAGAGGAATTAGGGACATCAAGTCAACGTAAGAAGGATCTTGGCTAAAAGGAGAGAGTACCAGAAGATTGTTTATCTGTGTTTCATTGATTATGCAAAGGCATTTGACTATGTGGATCACAACAAATTGTGACTAACCTTGAGAAGAATGGGTATCCTGTTGTTGTTATGTGCGGTTAAGTCACCTGTGACTCATTGTGATCCCATGTACAATAGTTCTGAAGCCTGCCCTGTCCTGAACCAGTCTCACTGACTCCAGTACACCTAACTCCACTGCCCTAATTACTATATCAATCCATCTCATCTCGGGTTGTCTTCTGTGCCTCTCCCTCAACCCTTCTAAGCATGATGTACTTCTCAAACGATTGGTTTCTTTTGACCTTATGCCCAAATTATGTGAGATGGAGCTTCAAAATCCTTGCCTCCAAAAAGAAACTGGTTGCACCCTCTTCAAGACAGACCTATTTGTTTTCTTGGTGGTTCAAGTATGTTCAAGACTGTTCTTACGTACCACAATTCAAAGGCATAAATTCTTCTAGCATTCTTAGTCATTATCAAGCTCTCTGATGCATAGCAAGTAATTGAGAAAACCATGGACTGGCACACCTTAGTTCCTAGACTGACATTTTTGCTTTTGAGTACTCTGGAAAGATCCCTGACAGCAGATTTACCTAATGTAATTTGCCTTTTGATTTCCAGACTGCTGGTGCCAACAGTGTTGATTGTGGAGCCAAGCAAGCTGTAACTCTTAACAACCTCAGTCTCTTCTCCATCCATCATGATGCTGCCAATTGGCTCAATGGTGAGAATCTTTGTCTTCTTCTTTTTTTTTTAATTTTGAAAAGCATGTATGGGGATCCAAGGGGTTAAGGGTTGGGAGCAGAAGAGCGAGGATGGGCCATGATGAAATCACAGGGCTGCACAATTTGGTGGGTGGGGGAGTGGACAAAGGAAATGAGAAAGATCCAGTGAGGACCAGAAAAGACAGGATAATGGTGAGCATAGTCCAATGGTGATTTTTTTTAACAAAGAAATTGTCCTATTGTGGGTTTCTCATTTGAGAATGGGGTACAAACTCTCTGGCTTCTCCTGGGTTCAAGCCACATGCCTTCTTGTTCAGTTAGAGGATATTTTCCAACATTTTCTGCCCTCTGGACTGCAAAGTGTTTAACAAATTGAGCCCAGTGGGGATGGCTGACTGAACCCTGAGACTTCATCCTCCATTGCTTCTTTAGCTGGCAGTTATATTTCCCTTTTGTCTCTGGAACTGGTTTCAGGGTTCAGATCTGAAGCAAAACTCAGTGTTAAGGTTACCTATAGGAAAGGGAGCAAACTTAGAGAGAAAAAAACTTGTGAGTTATAAAGAGAAGGGCTTTGGAGGTATTACTTACAGATGTACTGGGGGAAGGAGTTGGAGGAAAGTGATTAGATATAATTCCTTGTATACCCTACGCAGCTCTCCCCAGAGACATGACAACTCTCTCCAGAGGCCAGGTGGCTCTTCCAGGGGCCAGGAAGCCCTCCCCAGGCCAGGAGGCTCTCCCTGGCTGTTGGGAAGAACACTTTGGGGGCCAGGTGGCACACCCCTTCACTGAAGATCACCTCTGAGGTCTGAACCCTGAAAACCATGGCCAGGGACAGCATCCCAGATTCCAGCATCATCATCATTGCCTCCCTCTCCTCAACTAGGTGGTCTGACTGCAACTTAAAGTAGGCATCACTACCCTCCCCCTCTACAAATGGAGAAGAGGCTTTGAGAATGGTGAAAAAATCCTTCCTAGATCAAAACAATCCTTGGCAGCAGTAGTCAAGAAATCAAAAAATGTGGTGCATTGAAGAGATCTGCTCTCTGGGATCTCCTGTTGTTGTTAAGTGTTGTCGAGTCATAGACAACACATAGCAACCCTATGAAAGAAAGACCAGTACACTTGTATAACTTTCATTGTTTCTTTAAGTTCATAGAGTTTCTGGAGGCAAGCTGATTCAGAAGTGGGTGCCACTCCTGCTTCCAACCTTGTTTTAGTCTGAAAGCTCCATCAAACACTGTCCGCCATGGGTAACCATTACATTTATCACATCAGTGTCACAGTGTTTAGCATCATAGCAACCACAATTTTCCTCTGTACAGCCAATTGACAGAAGAGTGATATACCACTTAGAAGAGTGCTTGACCAAAAGCAATAAAACTAGACCTGAGGGCCACAGATTAAAATCAGTGACATTTGCTTTGGTAGCAGAGCTTCCTATCCACTGAGCCACAGAGCTCTCTCTATGGCTCACAGCAATTCTATGAACAACAGATATAGTCCTTGCCATCCCCACAATCCAAGGCATGTTCAAATCCATTGCAACAGTCACTGTATCAATCCATGTTGGGGATCTTCTTTTCTTCTCTGATCTGTCCAAGGAAATCTTCAATGACAGCAAGATGCTCTCCCATATATAGTCCTTCACCTCCCACAGCTCCATGGTGCCACTGCCTCCACCCTCCCTAACCCCACCATACCCTCCTGCACCAGAGGGCCCACAGGTGCTGGCATCCGCCGCTGCTGGCCATGTGAGGGCTCTGTCGCACCAGCCACAGGGCCTGACACCCACTGCCTAGTCCAAGCTAGGGGATCCATGGGCTCTGGCCATGGTGGCCCCACGGGGTCACGACAGTGTGGGCTCGGCAAGTAGTGGTCAGAAGTGGGACTCACCTATGTTCTTTTGAGGACCTTTGTCCTCTTGATGTTGAGCCTCAGTCCATATGGAAGACTAGCTGTCAATTGTTTGGTTGTTAAGGTACATATAAGTTGCAGGCTTAGAGGGCCATGGTGGTCTGTTTCAGTGCAGATTGCTGGGTCTCCAGCTCCTCATGCCCTGTCTCTTGTCGCCATCATCTTGATTCCGAGAACTTTTTTTTAGAATAAGATTATTCTGTGGCCTTGTGGCGGCTCTGTCATGCCAGTGGTGGTGTCTGGTGCCCACTGTCCATCCCAAGTGAGGGGATCCCTGGCATCTGGCTGCGGCAGCACCATGGGGCTGTGGTGACATGGTCTCGCCAGTGGGGGGCTGGGAGCCATGAGACTCACCCATTCTTTTTTGGGAATCTATGTCTTCTTTATGCTGAGCCGCAATCCATATTGAAGATCAGTAATCAGCAGTCTAATTGATCAATTATAGATAAGGTGTGGGCTGTGGAGGGTCATGGCAGCCCATTTCTATGTCGTTTGCTGCTCCTTCAGCTCCTTACTTTGCTTCCTCTGCCACTACCATCTTGGTTTTCTGAGAATCTTTGTCTTCTTGATGCTGAGCTTCAATCCATCTTGAAGACTACAGTCTTCGACCTTGTGTAACAAGCGATTCAAGTCCTTTTCAGTCTCAGTGAGCAAGGTGTGTCACCTGCATAATGTAGTTTGCTGGTGAGTCTTTTGCCAATCTTGATGCTACATTCCTCTTAATAAAACCCAGCTTCCTGAATGATCTGCTCTGCAGATAGATTGAAAAGGTATAGAGACAGGACACATACCTGATGCAGTCCCTTCCTGATTTTGAACCATGCAGTGCTTCCCTGCTCTGTTCTGATCACTGCTTCCTGGTCCAAACATTAATTAATTATGTTCATGTGAAACTTATACTTGGACTAGGAAGGAGTAGTCATAACAGAGCGGGGAAACACTGCATGGTTCAGGATCAGGAAAAAGGTGGATCAGGGATGCATCCTATCGCCATACTTTTTCAATCTATTTGCAGAACAGATCATTCAGGAGGCTGGACTTTATTAGAAGGAGTGTAGCATCAGGATTGGAGAAAGACTCATCAATAACCTGCATTGTGTGAATGACTCAACCTTGCTTGCTGAAACTGAAGAGGATATTAGGTATTTGCTGCAGAAGATCAAGACCATAGTCTTCGATATAGACTGAAGCTCAACATCAAGAAGACAAAGATTTTCACCAGTGGGCCAATTATCAGCTTCATGATGGATAAAAAAGAGATTGTGATTGTTAATAATTTCAGCTTGCTCAGCTCCACAATCAACACTCTTGCAGTAAAAAATCAAAAGACAAATTGAATTGGGAAAGTTTGCTGTCAGCTCTCTAGAGTACTGAAGAGCAACGATGTCAGTCTAGAGACTAAGATGTGTCTGATCTTGACCATGGTCTTCGCCATTACTTGCTTTGCATCTGAGAGCTAGACAATAACTAAGAATGACAGAAGAAGGATCAATGCTTTTGAGTTGTGGTGCTGGGGAAATGTTAAACATATTGTGGATTGCCAGAACAAATAGGTCTGTCCTTGAGAGGATGAAAACAGGCTGCTCCCTGGGATTTTGAGGCTCTGTGTCTCACATACTTTGGACATGTGGCCAGAAGGGACCAGTCCTTGGAGAGGGACATCATCCTTGGAAGGGTGGAGGCAAAGTGCAGGAAATGATGACCCAAGATGAGATGGATGAACTCAGTGATTGGAGAAATGGGTTTAAGCCTGTTGGAGATGAAGAGATTGACTCAGGATAGTGCAGGGTTCAGATCAGAGCTAACATACATAGGGTGACTATGAGTTGCAGGTGACTCCATAGCACATAACAACAACAACAACATCTAGTTATATAAAACTTTAAAAAAGCAGAAAAATGTGGGGATAAGCTCTGTGGCCTAGTGGTAAGAAGCTGTGATGCAATCCCAAAGGCATGCAGTTCAAGGCTACCAGCTCCTCCAAAGGAACAGTATGAGCAATTTCCTCCTATGTGATTAACCGCCTCTGAAAACTTGCCAGAGGGTCAGCTATGGGTTAGTTCTGACTCTATGGTACACAACAACAACAAGTGACTCCTGGCTGCAAAGACAGGAGTTCTGGTGTCTTAGTAGTAAGGAGCTACACTGTCAAGCCAAAGGCATGTGGTTTGAATCCATCAGCTGTTCTGCAGAAGAAAGATGGACAATCTCCTCCTATGTGATTTATTGCTTCTGAAAACCCACTAGAGGGTCAGCAGTGAGGCAATTCTGACTTGCTGATGAGTCACAAATTTCAAAAACAAATTCGTAAAAACGTGATGTTTTATTGTACAGATTTATAAAATTAAACAAGGGTATGTGTTTTTCTTCTTTATTGGCAGGGCCGTGTTTTCTCACAGTCTTCGTAACTGTATAATAGTCCATCAAGTGGCTTTGACAGAGTTTACTTTCAGTTAATTGAGTACAGTAGTTATTTTTGCTCTCACTGCATAGGTGATGGCTCTTAGCTGGAAGGAGTCAGCCATTATGTAATGGCCTGGCAGCCGCCCCAGCTCCCATTTCTCTGCCAGCAGAGCTGAATTAACCCCACCCGCTGATTCCTCTCTGCCTCATGTGCTGACTGGATTTCTGACCCTAGGCTGAGTGATGTGAGGAGAGAAGGCACAGCTCCCCAGCCTGGCACTGTGTCAGCCTGGCTGTGGGGAGCTCTAGTGTTGACCAGTGTCTGTGCCTCCCCTGTGTGTTTTTGAAGTCTGTCTTCCTCATCTGTACCTGCTGCCTGGCTCCTGTGTTTTCTTGCAATGTCTCAATCACTAAAGTCTTATCTTGTCCTCAGGGACTTTTTGCTGTCACTAGAGACAAGTTTTCAGCCTCTGTATTTTGTTAGTGGGCCCCAACTTTTATGGCTTTGCTGAGACCCAACTTCGTCCCAGAGCCCTAGTGATAAGGTGGCCTTGGCAGACAGCCAGTAGAGGTTAAGTCACATCCGGGTTCAAATTCCATTCCTACCCTCCACCTGCTGTATAGTCTTTGGCTAAGTTATACCCATTCCCACTGAGGCTTGATGTTTTGTTCTTTTAAATTGGACTAAGGTTGTGCACCCACCTTGTAGGGTGATTTAGAGGAGATAGCACAGGTAGCAGGGCTGTTCTTTTGTGAGCACTGAAAAGTTACCCTTTTTCTTCCATATACCCCAGTAATTCTTTACCCAGAACTCTTTCATATTCACTAGATACTGTCATATATTATTTTGTGATAATGAAAAGAGCTTTGAAACTTGGCGCTGGGGCTGACTCCTTGCCTGTCCCATTTCTGATGTGGCTCTTGCATATGATGTGATGCTCTCCTTAAAGACCTTGGAGTCCTGCCTGTATTCACAACTACTTTTGGCCTTTCTGTAGGACACATCTTATCTGTGCTGTTGATTTTCCCCCTTGTCTGGGTGACCCTGAATCCCCACTTCCCCAGTCTGGCCTGGCCAAAACTGACAGAGACCAGAACTTACTCATCTATTGATCCAAACTTGAGTCATTCATTCCCTGGGGCTGGATTCAATATCCCTTGTTTGGACAGTAAACAGGACAGGAATAAGGTGGAAGCCTGGGATAGTTGCATTAGCTAGTAGTCATTACTCTAGGACATCAGTCAAGTGTTAGAAATACAGGCGTGTATCAATGGTAGGAGAAAAGATCAGAGAAATTTACTAATACACTTACTTTGCAGATGAAAATGGCAAGACACAGAACTATGATAGGTCTTTCTAAAATATAGCCAGTGAGTTAGTTAGTGGTAAGTGTTCACTTTCCTTTTTTGTGTGTGATTTTAGTGTAAGTTTACAGAAGGAATGGTTTTTTTAAAATTTATTGATACATATTTCTCACCCTCCCCTTCTTCAATTCCCTCTGTAATGCATGTCTTGCTTCAGGTTGCCAACTGCTGAGTGAAATATCTCAGTCACAAAAGGACAAATACTGCGTAGAACCACTGTGATAAAAATAGGAAAGGCACTGGGGAGGTGAGAGCAGGAAAGGAATGGATAGATAATGAACCTGTGGCCTTTTCAATGCCCCAGGAGTATTGGGAAGCCCAGTCAGAAAGAAGCAGAGATGGGTATAAAGTAGCCTGCAAAATAAGTGGTGACAGGGGACAGGTGACCAATCTGGAGAAGACATATCAAAGAGTAACCTCTTACCAGAAACTATGATGTAGGTCCCCTCTATCTATGCTTAAGGTGTCAAAAACTTGAACTTGAGGACACTTTCATACTTCTTGCTAGTGTAAAACAAATGTGCCATGCTTGGCCCCAAACCATGTGTGATGTAAGAAATTACCTGTAGTGAACTGAAATACACAAGTTAGCTATGATCCACTGGTGGTCTGGGATTATTGGGAAATGCTTAGTGGCTTTACTGAGTGACAGCAAAGAGAGCTGCTGCCGTCCAATCACATGGGCTGTGGGTGGGATAACAGATCCTCTTAGCAGGAGGTGGTCCAGGTGGACTGTCCTTTTAGGGAAAGGGGCACTGGTTAGATCCCAGAACTATTCTCAGGGTAAAAGGGTCCCATCCGAGTTTGTGCACAGAAATGACAACATCCCTGAGCTATGCAGACTGAAAATGATGAGAGGGAGAGGAATGTTTTCAAGTTTTCGGAAAATACCTTCTGTTGAGATGCTATAAACCAGGAGGAACATCTCCCCACGCTTAGCAGTCGAAATGAGCAGCTCTAATGGCAGGCATCTGCTAGCTTCACTTTCCCCTCGCTGTGGCAAATGCTACCACAGTGTGGGTGGATATTTACAAGAGCGAGCGGCTGTGTGTTGAATAACGTGATTTTAAAATTTAGACAGAATCATTAGGATAGGTAACAGAGGAAGAGGAGTAGCTGGAGACAAAGGACATTTGTGTTAGCACCAGAGGTCATTCCTCCCTCCCATGTATTGCTTATCCCCATCCCTCCCCTCCCTCCTTCTCCAGCGTCTTTCTAACCTGTCTGCCCACAGCATCCTCTCTGCATTTTGACCTCTGCAATAACCAGGCGCTTGGACCACATAATTTCTGCCTGCTTTGGATGAGGTCCTTGGGGTGTGTCTTTGCTCATTACTAGAACCATACTGGTAAACAGCTGTCAGCATTGTTTAACAAAACTAAACATTACTGTTCTGGAGAAAGATGGGTGATTTCTTCTTGTGTGATTTACAAGCCTTAGAAACCCACTGGAGTCCATGTGGTGAGTTTGTTTTTTTGAGTTAAACACTGCTGTGTCCTGCATCATTGTAGCAAACAGTAGTAGCGTGTTCAAGTCTATTGTGGGTAATGTGACTATCAGTCTCATCCAGTTTCTTCTTTATTCTCACAATGTCCTCCTTCAGTGATAGATCCCCCTTGAGGATGTGTCCAACATAAGTGAGCTGGACAGTGTTATGATGCGAGATATAAGGTTCACACTGGCTTCTTTTAAAACCAAGAAGGCCTCCAGTCCTATTTTGCTAGTCTGCTGCAGTTGGGAAGCTCTGAAACTTGTACACCAGGGTGACCATGTTAGTATTTGAAAAACTGGTGACACTGTAGCTTGTGGCATAACAACAGCAAGCAAGTCACTGCAGTTTGACAAGCTGACAGATTGTTGCTGGTTAGCAGAGGAAGAAGAGTAAAACTGGACTTTCATTTATATATTTAAAAAGCACAACAAACAAACCAATCCAATGCCATCTCTGAACTGAATTCTGGCTTATAGCAACCCTCCTGCTAGAAATCTCTACAGAAGGAGACTGCTCATCTGTCTCTTGTGCAGAGAGAGAGTGTTCTGGATTTGACCTGTTTTGGTTATGGTTAGTGGCCTAACAAGTTATGCACTACCCCACTGGAGTTCCTTACTTATATTGAGATTAATAGAACTGTGCTCAAAAGTAGAGCTTTCTAAACATGTGTTTCTGTATGCTGTCCTATGCAAACAATTTGAATATATGGGTAGCCATTTGTACAGTATTCAGTTATTGTTTGGAGCTATAGGAAATATTATCTTTCTTTTTAATTACATAGATAACAACAAAACACTTTAAATTTCTTACTTAAAAACCCAAATTCCTTACTTAATAAACACACAACAAAATACAAACACAACATATAGATAATAAAAACGATTTTAATATCAAGCAATGACTTTGCTTTTTTGAAGATAAAAACTTTCTGCATAGAGTCCTACTTTTTCTTTTCTCCCAAAGGATAGCTTGAGTTTGCTTTGGTTCCAGTGGGAGTTCTGTAAGAACACAACTTGGGTCCTGTATATGTGTCCAGAGCCTGTGCTGAGGAGGAATTGACGTGGATGGAAGAAGAGAAGCTGAAGTTCAAATTAAACAGTCCGTATTTGTAAAGTGGTTTCAAGATGAAAAGCCCCACAGAAGTTATTATTGTCATTATCATTAATAATGGATGAGCCGAGGCAGCCAAATGGAACATTTATACCGGAGAGCAGAAGCTCAGCGTGTCTTTCAGGTGCATTATTTTTGGCCTGTCCTCAGCGGTTTGCTTTCTGATGGAATTCCTTCACCTTGCCCTGTTTTAGTGGGAAGTGAGGTTCAGAAGGTTTCTCAGCACAGAGTGCTGGGGAATGTGCTCATTGTGGTCCCTGGCTCCATGCTCTTCTGCCCATTGTGTTGCTCCCACCTGCCAATTACCTTAGGAACTGCTGTGTCTTATGCTGTCTGAAGAACACGAATTACCTCTCGCCACCAGGTACTCTCCTTCTGCTGCAGTCCTGCGAGGCCAATTTTACACTGTGGTGTCCTCGGTATCTGGCAGGCAGACTTTTCTCCAGTAATGCCCACTTCAGTGAGCTTCTTTATGGAGAGCATCAGGGGATGGGGGAGGGCATGACTGTCTGCTCTTGGTGAATTAGGGCCTTGTGTACCAATCCATGTGAAATACCTAGGAAATAACTATCCCACTACACAGGTCAGTGGCTTTGTCTGGGTTCTCTGGAGAAACAAAAGCAATAAAGCAAAACCAATGGGGGCAAAATTGTACAGATCTATTTATCTAATAGATACACATACACACAGAGATACAAACTCATTACTACCAAGTCAGAACTGACTCATTGCTGACCCTCCAGCAGGATTTCTGAAGCTGTAAATCTCATGGGAGACTACCCATCTTTCTCCCAAGGAGTCATTGGTGGATTCACATCACAGAAATGCACAGCCTTTGTGTTAGCAGCACAACTCCCTACATAGACTATGTCACTAGAGCTCCAGGGCTTCCAACCGCAATACACTCTCTACTCTCTCTCTCTCTCTCTCTCTCACACACACACACACACACACACACTTACTAATTATGTATAAATATTTATAGCATAAGTATTGTTATTATTGTGTATGCAGATTCAGAACCCACCCATAGCTGTGTAGATTGTTTGGTTGTTTTTATTTAAGCCTCTTGTTTAGAGTCAACAAGACTTCCTGTGGGGACCTTATATTTAAAAGTTGGGCCGGAGGGAATATATTTTAATCCCTTGTTACTATATTTTGGAGGAACATTTTTCTAAGTCATAAAGCACTCTGGCCTGTTTGATGTGATGAGGTAATGTGGGTTTGCTGTGACACTAAATGTTGTCCCATTTGGGTTTCAAACATCATAATGGAACAACTGTGCCATAGGTGTGCCAAACACCATAATGGCTACCCATCATGGGCAATGTTTGGTGGATCTCTCAGATTGATTCCTAAACCACATACCTCTGGAAACTCTATGAACTTGGAGAAATGATAATAATTATAGAAAGCCTTCAGGCCTTTTTGTTCATAGGGTCACTCTGAGTCATGATCAACTCGATGGCAATAAACAACAACAACAAAATATATATTTAATATATTCTTATATATTAATATTATATATGTGATATATTAATATATAATTATATAGATAAAAATTACATCAAGAAAACAAAAATCTCACCATTGGACCAATAGACAACATCATGATAGATAGAGAAAAGATGAATATTGTCAACTATTTCATTTTGCTTGGCTCCATAGTCAACACCTTTGGTAATAGCAGTCAGAAGATTAGGAGACATAGCTTTGGGAAAGTCTGTTGTCAGGGTTATCTCCAAAGTTCTGAAGAGCAATGGTGTTGGTTTAAAGACTAAAGTGTGGCTGATGAAAGTCAGAGTCTTTCCAGTCTCCTATTATGCATTCAAGAGTTGGTCAATAAATAAGAATGTCAGGGGAAGAATCTGTGTAGTTGAGTTGTGGTGTTGGGGAAAAGCGCTAAATGTCCATCCCATAGACCGCCAAAAGAACAAACAATGTGACTTGGAGAAAGTGCAATCAGAATATTCCTTGGAAGTAAAGTTTTGTCTCATATATTTTGACATATTGTTAGAAGAGGCTATCCTTTGGAAAAGGGCATTATGATTAGAGAAGTGAAGGATCAGTAAGGAGAGGAAACTCTCAACAAGATGGATTGATACAGTATCTGTGACAACAAACTCAAATGTTTCAAGGACATTAAAGACAGTACAGGATAGGAAAGAGTTCAGATCTATTGTTCATAGGGTCACTGTAAGTTGTTCTTGACTTAACAAGAACAACAAGGGAATGACTATATCACAAGTGCCATAATTACAACATCACACTTCACAATATTGCCAACTTGGCAACTATACATATTTTCTTAAACCATAATCTTAAATAGAAGCATGCATGTGTCAAACATGATGCAACTAACATACTCCGACTAGAACTGCAGTATTGTTGTTAGATGCTATCCAGTCAACTGTGACTCATACCAATCCTATGAACAGGACATCAAACACTTGCCCTATCATCATGATCTCTGTTATGCTCATGCCCACTGTTGCAGTCAATCCATGACATTGGAAGTCTTCCTATCTTTTACTGAATTTCTATCTTTCCCAGCATAATGTAATTTTCCAAGGCCTGACCCCTCCTGACAATATACCCCAACTATATACTTTTACAAGTGAAGGGCACATAAATGTTTTATATACACAAAATAAAGAAGAAATGTCCATAACAAATACACTCTACATTCCTACACCTAATTGTGTGGTTTTAATTTATATCTAGCACTACCCTCTTCCACTGCTTAGCCTCCAGATTGACATCATTGCTCTTCAAAACTCTAGAGAGTTCCCTGATAGCAGACTTTCCCAGTGAAATTTGTCTTTTGATTTCCTGACTGCTAGTTCCAAGAGCATTGTATGTGGAGGTGAGCAAACTATAATTGTTAAAAATCTCAATGTCTTCACCATTTATCATGGTGCTGCCAGTTGGACCAGTGGTGAGAATCTCTGTTTGCTTGATGTTGAGCTTCAATCCACATTGAAGACTATAGTCTTTTTGACCTTCTGTAGAAAGCACCTCATTGTGACCCAACAGAGTGTGGAAATTATTGAACAATATCACTAATATTTAACATAAGCAAGATCCTGCTGAAGATTATCCAAAAATGACTGGAATCGTATATCAGCAGAGAACTGTCAGATGTATAAGTTGGATTTATAAGAGGCTGTGGTACTAGGGACATCATAGCCAATGTCAGATGGATCTTGGCCAAAAGCAGAGAGTACCAGAGGAATGTTTATCTGTTTTTCATTGACCAAGCAAAGGCATTTGATTGTGTGGATCACCCCAAATTATAGATAACATTGAGAAGAATGGGGAATCCCAGAACACTTAATTGTACTCATGTGAAACCTATATTTGGACCAGGTAGCTGCAGTCAAGCAGAGTAGGGAAACACCACACGGTTCAGGATGCAGAAAGTGACTGACATCAGGGTTGGGGTAAGACTGAGGAAAAACTGGATAGATTATGTATACCGAACTGAAACAGAAGAGGGAGAGAACAGTTTAAAAATGATATATGATAGCATATTGTGATTTTTACAGGAATCCAGAATTAAGGTTGCATAGTGGAGTGCATTTGGTGGGGGGCAGAGTCCGGAGCAGAGGGGGGATTGTGTACCAACGAAGAAGTTTATCTTTTGCTTTTCAAGGAGAGGAGTGAACTGGGGGGAGGTGGGTAAAGAAAAAAGTGCAACAATGAATGAACGAAAATCTGAAATATCTGTAAATGTTCATTAAAATGAGTGTGTGTGTGTGTGTGTGTGTGTGTGTGTGTATAATATATACCAGTTTATGATAATGTACTAATTTTTCATGGTTCATTTGGGTTGTTCCTCCCCTCCCCTCCCTGACAGGTCAAATAGGTGAATTTAATGGAGATATGCTGGGAATAACCATCACTGAATCTTTCAGTTTTTTAATAATGGTTCCAATCTCTGTAAATCCACCAGGTATATATTCTTTTTGGTTTGCTAAATCTGCTCACCTAGTGGTAAAAATGTCTGCTGCTATCACAACAGAACTTGAGTTCAAATCCACCAGCTGCTCCATGGGAAAAAAATGGGCAATCTCCTGACATGCAATTTACTGTCTCTCAAAACCAGCTAGAGGGTCAGCTATGGGTCGGTTCTGACTTGGTGGCACACAACAACAGTGATCCTCCTGTGTAGAGATGTTTCTAATGTCTTTTACTTGGCTTTTCCCTACCACATGGCTTTTCTTTGCTCCACCTGTCAGGAATCGGTTATGGTTGTTCTTCCAGTTGTTTAGAAGATTTATTTAAATTATAAATTATGGAATGAGGGACATCACTGCAGGATGGGCTTGAAGACCCCCTGGGCACAGTGTAAGATACACTTGAGTTCAGATTCCATTAATAATTTGAATTTCTACTGGTGAGTCATAGTAATGTGTTGATTCAGAACTAGTGTCCAATAATCCTTGAAATATCTGCGTACTTTCTTTTCCTCAATGAAAAGCCACTCTCAAAAAAAAATCTGTTGATTCCTTTAGGGAAAAATGGAAGAAAGAATAACAATATAAAATTTGTCAATGTAATAAGATTCTTCCTCAAGGATACCTGGCCTCCCTTTCAGTCATGGAGTGTGGGACTGTAAATGACCCAAGTCTTGATGGCCAAGTGACTCAAGTTAAACTGCTGATCCCTTGACCTAAAATTGCTTCTCTCCTACAAATCTAGTAAATATTTAGTAGACTGCCATCTATTTCACACCTAAGAACATATTGTTATATGCTGTTGAGTTGCCTGAAATTCATGGTGACCTTACGTACAACAGCTTTGAACCCTGTTGTATCTTGAGCCAATTACATTATCTCTGACCTACCTATGCTCATCACTCCTGTTATTGAGTCAATCCATCTCATCCAGGGTCTTCTTTTCTTCTACTGTCCTTTCGTCCTTCAGAGCATGATGTCCCTCTGCAAGGACTGGTTCCTCCTGGCAACATTCCCAAAATATATCAGACAGAGATTCAAGATCCCTGCCTCCAAGGAGCAACCTGTTATCTTCTCCAAGATGGACCTATTTGTTCTCTTAGCAGACCATAGTATATTCAATACTCACAACTCAAAGGCATCAATCACTCTGTTGTCCTTAGTCATTATCCAGCTTTCTGCAGTCTTCACCAAAAGTCCATATGAATCAGATAATTCTGACTATTGCTTTGAATCTGCTGTCATTTAACATTATCATCCTTGCAGGGGTTTTTGGCTGTTAAGCACAGCTTCCTGGCCTCTACTTACAGAGGATCAAGTATTCTCAGTATAATTAGCTATCATAATTCTAGAATGACAATTCTCACTGTCAAGTCTGACTTATATTAAATGGCAATTATACCAGACTTCAATGATGCTGGTACTCATATCACAATTTTATTCCTTACACTGTTGATGTTAGGTGTCATTAAGTTGACTCCAATTCTTGGTGACCCTACGTATAACAGACCAAAATATTGTTTGATTCTATGCTATCCTTCTCCAAGGACCAGTCTCTCCTGGCCATGTGCCCAAAGTATGTGAAACAGAGCTTCAGTATCCTAGCCTCCAAGGAGAAACTTGATTTTACCCTCTCCAAGACGTCTGTACTTCCATCCATATTTGTTTTATTGGCAGTCCACCGTATCCTCAGGATTCTTTTCCAGCTCTACAACTTGAAGGCATTGATTCTTCTTCTGTCATCCTTAGCCACTGTCGAGCTCTCTGAAGCATTATAAGTAATTGCAAAGACCATGGCCTGGATATGTCTATATCTATAGCTACATCTCCATAATCTACATCTATCCCTATCTGTCTCTCTCTCTCTCCCTGTCTATATCTATCTCTGGTGGCCTAGTGGTAAAGAGCTGTACTGGAATACCAAAGGCATGCAGTTCAAATCCACCAGCTTGTCTATGGGAATAAGAGGAGCAGTCTTCTTCTGTGTGATTAAAACTGCCTCTGAATCTGGAGGAGACTATCCATCTTTGCTACTCCTTCTGTAGTAGAATCACTGGTGGATTCAAACTACCAACTTTGGATTGGAAGTATAACTTTCTAATCCACTAGACCACCAGGGCTCCCTCTTCATATATGTTTATTGTTATACACCATCCAGTAAGAACCAACCAATAGCTGACCCTCTGGCAGATTTTCAAGGGCAAGAAAATGCACAGGAGGAGATTGCCTATCTTTCTTCTGTGGAGCAGCTGGTGGATTTGAACTGCATGCCTGGTGGTCTAATGGCAAGTAGCTGAGCTGCAACTCCAAAGGCACAGGGTTTGAATTCACCAACTACTCTATGGGAGAAGAGTAAGCAATCTCTTCCTGTGTGATTATCTGCCTCTGAAAATCCATCAGAGTGTCAGCACCACCTTGCTCCATCCTCATGATATCTGTCATGCTCAGGCCCGTTATAGTAGGAAATAAATCAACTGAGCTGCTTGAGGGTCTTCCTCTCTTTTATGGACCTTCTACCATTTCAAGCATGAAGTCTCTCTTTAAGAACTGGTTCCTCTTGAAACTATATCCCCCCAAAAATGGAGATAAAATTTCACCAGATTTCCTTCTAAAGAACACTATGCTTATACTTCTTTCAACATAGATTTTTTTTTTTTTTGACAATTCTTGGTGTATGTTCAATACTGTCTGCCCACACAATTTAAAGGCATTGATTCTTCTTTGGCCTTCTTTTTTTCATTGTCCAACTTTCAAATTCAGGAAACAATTGAAAATGCCAAGCCTTCAATCAGGAACATCTTGATCTTCAAATTGATGTCCTATCCAAAGTAGGTCCTTAGCAGCAAATTTCCCCAGTGCAACAAGTCTTTCAATTCCTTGACTACTGTTTCCATGGGTGTTGACTTTGGATCTAAGTAAAAGGGAATAATTGAAAATTTCAGTCTTTTATCATCATGATAACATCAATAGGTAACATTTTCTCATCAATAGGTAACATAATAATTGATGTTATCTATTAGCCCAGAGGTGAGGACTTTTGTTTTCTTGATCTTGAGATGTAATCAGATTGAAGGTCCTTGATCTTTTGCAACAAGTATTTCAAGTCCTATTCACTCTAAGGTAGCAAAATAGTGTTATCTGTATAATACAAGTTGTTGATGAGGGTTCCTCCAATCCTGATACCACATTCTTCTTCATAGAGTCCAGCATTTCCAATGACTTGCTCAGTATACAGATTAAATAGGTATGAAGAAAGAATACAATTTTAATGCACACCATTATTAATCTTAAGCCTTGAAGTATTATCCCCTTGTTTGGTTTGCCAGCTTCTTGGTCTAGTTATAGGTTTCACAGGAGGAAAACTAAGGGCTCTGAGATTTTCATTCTTGTCATTATCATTCATAATTTTTTTATAATCTACACTATAAAATGCTTTTGCCTAGTCAATAAAAGACAAGTAACCATCCAAGACCTCATTCTGCCATGCTGCTACAGCATATGCCACCCTGCAGCTGGAAGCCAGAGAAGGGTGTTCTGTGCCATAGTATTTGTATATTTTATTGTCTTTACAGTTTGGTGCTAGAGGAACAACACCTGTCAGTTTGTTATATTGGGGAATTATTTGCATGTTGCTGATTACTTTGTATTTTAGGTGTGCATATGCTTGTCTGTTTATCATTTGCTCTTATTAGTACAGCACTTGTTTGTCAGTCTGCTGTACTAGTGTAACTTGTGGGTTGCTGTGATACTGGCAGCTATGCACTGATGTTTGTTTCAAATGCCAGGAGGGTCACTAATTGCTTATATATTACAGCAGAGCTCCTAGATTAAAACAGAGAGTGAGATGTCTCCTTTCTGTTTCTCTTTTTAAGGTGAGCTTTGCTTATTCAGGGTCTCTTTCCATTCCAAATGAAACTGGAGATTGCCTTTTCCATCTCATTGAAGAATGGGATTGGTATTTGCATTTGGATTGCACTGAACATGTAAATTGCCTTTTCCACAATATTGAGTCTTCTTATCCATGAGCAAGGAATATTCTTCCACTTCTCCAGATCTCTTTTTGTTTCTTGCAGTAATGTTTTGTAATTTTTTTTGAACAGATTCTTTGTGCTTCTGGTTAGATTTACTCCCAAGTATTTAATCTTGTGATTAGCTATCGTGAAGGGTATTATTTTTCTTAGGCATTCTTTATCTTATCTCTTAAGACAGCCCAGAAGGAAAGTTTTATTATTCTTTATCTAAGGAAAGTGTGTATTGGATCAAACTGTAGTAAACAGTCAGGGAAAATAACATTAATTTAACTTATTTTATCTTGTCTTCTACTCATTGAAACTTTTATACATCAGTAATAGAAAAAAAATAGCAAAGAGACAGATGTTTTAAGTGGCCCTCAGTACAACTTTTGGCCTCATAGGAAATAAATATTCTTTGAAGAATCCATCTGTCTATGGACAGCTATATCTAGAGTTTCCACACAGTCAGACTTCCACAGCTATAAGAGGGAGGATTTTTTTCCCCTCTTAATGTTGAGGTTTAATCCATCTTGAAGGCTGCATTCTTTGATCTTCTTTAGTACTTGCTTCATAATCTTCACTCTCTGCATGCAAAGTTGTGTCATTTGTGATGGCAGCTAACAACATAAGTCCAACAAAGCTGGATGAGAATCTTTTTACCCGAAGCATTTGTTTCTTGACACTGTACACTCTCAGACATTAATTTTATTTACTTTTTGGTTAAAGTGAGGGGATTTTTCGGGGCTGTAGAGTTGTCTCCGACTTTTAGATAGCCTATTCTAGCCTATTTGCAACAGACACAATACTGTGTGGGCCTGTGCCATCCTTACAGTCTCAGTTGTTTTAAGCTCATTGGTGCAGTCACTGTATCAATCCATTTTATTGTTAACCCTTTCCTTTTCCAAGCATAATATCCTTTTTAGGGGTTGAGAACATGTTCAAAGTATATGAGATGAAGTTTGTGAGTGTAAAAATGGTTAAAAGCACCCATAGGAATGATGTTTAATACATGATTTACATATTTTTCTATTGTCCCATAACTAACTCTTGAGGTAGTTGTTGTTAGGTGCCATCAAATCAGTATGACTCATAGTAACCCTATGAACAACAAATCCGAACCTAGTCCCATCCTGTGCCATCCTCGTCATCCAAGATACACTTGAGTCCATTGCTGCAGCCACTGTGTCAATTCATGTTCCTCTCTTTTGTTGATCTTCCACCTTTTCAAGTAAGCTGTCCTTTTCCTAGGAATACCCTAGAGCAAGTTTGTCACTTGAAGAAAGTTGAGCCTATTGAATGAGACACACCTAATTATTAAAGATAAATGCAGAAACAAGAGGTAGCTCCCTTTGGGTTTCTTTTGATATTTTGCTAATTTGGACTTAAACATTCTGCCCTTTATTTTTTTTCTGCTTTGGAGTAGAGGAAAGCTAGATCTCAAATTTTCCAAAGGGAGGATTATTTGAAAAAAATTGCCTTTCTAAAATTTCTATTCGATGAGGGAGGCTTTTGCTAGTAAGGTGGTTGGAGGGTCTATGTGAGGAACAGGGTTCAATTCCTTACCATTGTACCTCATGGGTAGCCACTGTTTGCCTCCCAGTGGAAACTTAGATGCTACTATGTTGTTGAATAGGATAACTGGAGCTTTCAGACTAAGAAAGAAAGAAATGTCTGGAGATCTGCTTTTGAAAGCAAGTCATTGTAAATCCTGTGGATCTATATGTGATTGTAAGGATGACACAGGACAGGGCAGCATTTTACTTTGTTGTGCATGGAATTGCTATGACACTAACTTAGGCATCAACTCCATGGCAATGAACAACAATAGAAGGTATGAACTTGTCCTGAGAACATTTATGGCCTTGCTTTTGAAGAAAATACTATGGTTAGTATCAAAGAGGGTCCTAGTTAAATGAGTTCTCTAATATTTCTTATCAAGAATACTTGCCTTTAGAGATATTAAAGATATTTGCATAAGAAACAGAACTTCAGTAATAGGAGAAATGCTAGAGAGAACTTTTCATGTCTTGTGCTTCTCGTTGTTGTTATGTGCTATCAAGTCATAGCAGACCCATAGGTGATATTCTAGTAGGTTTTTGTTGTTATTGTTGTTAAGTGCCATTGAGTCATAGATGACACATAGTGACCCTATGAACGAAAGACCTGAACACTTGTATAACTTTTATCATTTCTCCACTTTCATAGAGTTTCCAGAAGTAAGCTACATCAGAAGTGGATGCCACTCCTGATTTGCACAACAGGGTTTAGATCTGTTGTTCATAGTGTCACTATGGGCCATGTTTGACTCAATGAATACAACAACAACAAAAATTTAACCCCTCGAGGCCTTAAGTTTCTTACGGATAAAATGTAGATAATTATATTAATCTCTTAATGTTATTTAATCTCTTAAAAATTCCTAAAAGAATACTATGTGCCAGGGATCTCTGGTGGCCTAGGAGCAAGAAGCTGCACTGTAATTCCAGAAGTACATGGTTCAAATCCACCAGATGCTCTTCTGGAGAAGGAGGGGCAATGTCCTCCTGTACCAGTCAGATGTGATTTGATGGTACACACAAACACACACACATACACACACCCCACAAAATTTTAAAAAGTAATACTTTGCACATAGTAAGTACTTCATGAATGTTATCTGTTATTTTTCATATTCCCTTTCTTCTTCTTTTCAATAGAATTAGTATTAAATGAAAAAGTACAGATTTAAAACTAAGAGTCATTCAATTCTCATTTAGTCCCCAGGTGGAATACTTAGAAAAGCTTCTGGTGAATTTTTTGGACTGTTTTCCATTACCAGCATTCTCTTATTGCCTATGTAGTTAGCTTCAATTTAGCCTATGAAGTCAGGATTATTAAGAAACAGCAGCCCTTTCCCCCTTCTGGGTATTAACAGTTTTGAGAAAATGGTTTGACTGATCTTGCATTTAATAATTAGATGTGACACATTCATTTATATTTCAAGGAAACGCCAAGTCACCTATTCATAATTAAGATAATAGCATCATGAAGGAAGGCGAGATTAAGAACTGAAGGTATGATTGAATAGCTCCACCGACAAGGCAGGTGGTCAGGCAGGGCTCATGAAATCTGGGGAAGGCTTTGCTCTTCTCACTCTCTGAAACGACCCATCATTAGTACTTGATTTATTTCTCTTCATTCTCATTTCCAGCCTAATAGATTTTACTGATTATTAATTTCAGTCCTATTTTAAACAGCTGGGATTGGACATGTCATTTCACTTCTGCTTTTGATAATGCTCGAGAGTTGGAGTCTTCAATCCAATTGAATGAGATTTAGAGACTAAATATTCCTTCTCAACTCTTGGAAACATTCCATTCATTAACACATAAGAATTGCTGACTTACTCTATTGATTAGGTTAGCACCAACTAGCTACTGAGGGAGCTCTGGTGGCTTAGTGGTAAGGAGTTGTGTTGCCAAACCAAAAGCATGCATTTTAAATCCATCAGCTTTTCCTTGGAAGGAAGATGGGTGATTTCTTCCTTCTGTGATTCACTGGCTTTGAAAACCCACTAGAGGGTCAGCTCTGAGTTGAGGAGGCCCTGGGTGGTACACATGTGTAAACATTGGACTGCTACTGATTAAAAGACTGTCAATTTAAACTCACTCAGAGTTGTTTGGAACTAAATCTTGGTAATTTGCTACTGAAGCTCATAATCCTAAAATTCCTTGAGAATACAGCTCTACTCTGCACAAGAAGCCAGAATCAACTTGATGGCAACTGGTGTGTGGTGACTCAAACTCAACTTTGGTCATTGATGACTAGTTGAGACCAATTCATAGTTGACCTTCAATTGGCATTGTGTTTCCAAGTTTGTAAACTGTCTAGGAGTTATATCACCCATAATTATTCCTCAGAGCAATTGGAACATTTGAATCATAAGAAGGCAATGATCTTTCAAAGAGTAGTGCAACTCCCTATTAGCTAGTGTGAAAGCAAATTAAAAAATAAAACTCCAAATTTTAGTGGCTTGACATAATAAAAATTGTATGCTGGAGATGAAAAGGTGAGGAAAAATGGGGTTAGTTTCACAGTTATAAAATCCATTTCTAGATCCATCTTGAAATACAATGTTGTGAGTGAACAGGATAATACACATACACATACACATGCACATACACATACACATACACATACACATACAAAAAAGACCTGTTAATACCTCTATCATTTGAATTTATGCACCAACAACTATAGCCATAGAGGAGAAAATAGATGACTTCTACCAACTTTTGTAGTCAGAAATCGATTGAACATGTAACCGAGATGCATAATAATGGATGACTGAAATACAAAAGCTGGGAACCAGGAAGAAGGAACAGTAATTGGAAAATATGGGCTTGGGAATAGAATGACAGAATTCCACACAACTAATGATTTTTTTCATAGCAAATACCTTTTATAAAAAATATAAATACAGGCTATACACATAAATTTTACTTGATGGAATACACAGGAATCAGATTGCATATATCTGTGGAATAAATCATTGGAGAAATTCAATATCAGCAGTGAAAACTAGGCCAGGTGCTGATTGTTTAACAGACCATCATCTACTCATATACAAGTTCAAAATAAAGCTAAAGAAGGTCAAACCAAAGCCACAGGAATAAATATTTCACCTTGAGTCTGTCCCACCTGAATTTAAAAACTGACTAAGGCACACATTTGAGGCCTTTAACACTAACAAACGAAGACCAGATAAGTTCTGGGAGGATATCAAGAACATCATTCATGAAGAATGCAAAATGTCATTACAAAGACAGAAGAAAAAGAAAAGACCAAAATGGATGTCATAAGAGACTCTGAATATTGAACAACATATTAACATAGAACTGCCAGAAATACAAGGTGAGTTTAGAAGAGGCATGGCACTAGAGATATCATTGCCCATGTCAGATGGATCTTGACTGAAAGCAGAGAGTAACAGAAGAATATCTATTGATTATGCAAAGGAATTTGACTATGTGGATCACAACAAATAGTGGCTTACATGGAGAAGAATGAGAATCCCAGAATGCTTGCTTCTATTCATGTGAAACCTATACCTAGAAGAGAAAGCTGTAGAGCAAGGGAATACTGTATGGTTTAAAATCAAGAGAGGATTGTGTCAGAGATGTGTCCTTTCACCATACCTTTTCAGTCTATATACTGAATTGATCATTCAGAATCTGGACTTCATGAAAAAGAGTCTGGTATCAAGATTAGAGGAGGACTCACTAACCTGAGTTATGCAGACAAGACAACCTTGCTCACCAACATTGAGGAGAACTGGAAGTGTTTGTTGCATAAGGTCAAGAATCGTAGTCTTCAAAATGGATTGCTTATCAACATAAAGAAACAAAAAAAGGAAGATTCACAACACCAGCCCAATTGGCAGCATCATGATAGACAGAGAACAGATTGAGGTTGCTAACAATTCCCTCTTATTTGGATCAACACTCTTGGCAACAGCAGTCAAGAAATTAAAAAACAAGTTGCTTTACAAATGTCTGCTGTCAGAGACCTCTCCATGGTGCTAAAGAGCAACAACGTCAGTCTAGAGATTAAGATGTGCTTGATCTTCTCAATTGCTTGTTATACATCTGAGAGCTGGACAATGAATAAGGATGACAGAAGAAGAATCGATGACTTTGAGTTGTAGGGCTGGAGAGAAGTCTTGAATATACCATGGACTACCAAGAGAACAAACAGGTCTGTCCTGGAGAGGGTGAAGCCAAATTTCTCTTTGAAGGCAAGGATTTTGAAATTCCATCTCATATACTTTGGGCATGTTGCCAGAAAGGACCAGTCCTTGGAGGTGGACGTCATGCTTGGGATGGTAGAGGGTTAGTACAGGAAAGGAGGACTCTGAGATGGATTGGTACAGGGACTGTGGCAAAGGGTTCAGATGTGTCTGAGAAAGTGACATTGGCTCAGGATAGGGAAAAGTTCACAGCTATTGTTAATAGGGTCTTTATGAGTCATGGTTAACCTGACAGCACATAACAACTATTCCTTGTAGACTGGATCGGGCACACTCAGTGGGCATGGAATGGAGAGGCAAAGGGTAAGATCAATTTTTCAGATATATCTTTGGAAAGAAGCACAGAAGTGTCAGCAGATTAGTCCATAAAATGCGACAAAAAAGTAAAATTCACGGAAATGGAAGAAGGAGAATTGTTTAAAAATCTACGTTTCTCCCTGGTATTAAAAGCAATGTATGCCCATTGCAGGTATTTTACAAAATTAGGAAAAATTATGAAGAAATAATAATAAACACCCATACTTCTAGATTCCAGAGAAAATTCTATTTATATGTCAAAGTAAGATATTCTGATAACAAGCTCTTTATATGTGTATTTACATACATACAAAATGTTTGTTTTATATGGTTTAGGTTATATATTTTATAGCATTTGTTATTGTTGCTGTTAGGTGACAGTGAGCTGGCTCTGACAAAAAGCAACTCATTCTGTAATAAAGCTAAATATGCCTGGTGTAATTAGAACAGGGGCAGTATGGTGTCAGTTAAGTCTGACCTTTATTAAATTCACAAATGGCAACTGTCCCTATCAATAGCATTCACAGTACATAAACAATTCCTGTAAGGTCAGACATAGTTTCTCACATTTTGCACCTACTTCTACTAAGTATAACATCAATCTCACTATTCTACTGGGTTCACAATCCCTTGTTCTGAGTACACAAACTTTACAGAACCATATACTCATGGTCATAGGTTTTAATAGGAAAGTGAACAGATTGTAATTCAGGTTGGCAGCAGGATGCAATCCCTCATTTCTGACAACTTCTCAAGTGTAGTCACAGACTTTTTGACTTTCAGCCTCACAGCATAGGCCAGTGTTACAGAGTTCCCTTAATCTTGCCAATTAAGATATCGTCTCTCAGTTCTCCAGTTAGCTTGGTTGAATGTCTCTGGGTTTATCTCCACTGGGCAGCAGTCCCAAGTTAACTTTGTCTCAGATTGGTTTCTTGTTCTCTGATGAGGCTGCTATTGGTTTGTGTAGATCTTGGTGTGTCTGACGCATTAATCTAGCCCTGAAGGATACATGTTACTTCTTCTGTTCGTGTTGAGATTCCCAAACTGCTGATTGTGAATCCAAGGAAAATGAAATAGTTTTTCTTCTCTTATTGTTTCTTATAGTTCTAATGGTGAGAATTTTTGTTTTATTTAAATTTAGATGTAAAGGGTGTAGTTTGTAATATTTATGAATAAATATTTCAGGTTTTAATCTATGGAAACGGAAAGAAGTAAAGTTGGGTCATCTGCATACTGTTGAGTTTTAATGTAAGTCTTCCTCTAATCTTGATGTAGTGATCTTCATGTATTTCATTTCTCAGATTATTGCCCAGCATACAGATTGAATAAGTATGATGAAAAGATAAAAACGCTGACATATATCTTTAACGTCATGTGATATACATTTCTGGTATTCTCTACTTTCAGCCAGGATCCATCTGACATCAGCAATGATATCCCTGGGGCCATGGCCTCATCTAAATCCTACCTTAACTTCTGTCAGTTCACTATCTATGTACTGTTCTAGTACTTCTGAATGATCTTCAGCATTGTTTTGCTTGCATGCAAGGTTAATGATATTGTTCGATAGTTTCCACATTCTGTTGGGTCACCTTTCTCGGGAATGGGAGTAAATAAAGAACCCTTCCAATTCATTGTTCAGAGAGTTGTCCTGAAGAACATGATGTGGGGAAAGGTGAAGGGTCAGTAAAGGAAAGGAAGACCCTCAACCATGTGGATTGACACAGTTACTGGTGAAATGGGCTCTTGTGTGTCAGGAATTTTGAGAAAGGTGCAGGATAGAAAAGAGTTCAGATCTTTTGTTCATAGGGTTGCTATGAGCCATACTCAACTTTATGACAACTAACAATAACAACAGAAGTCCATTTTGGTAGTTACTTTATCAGTCCATCTCAGTGAGGATCTTCCTTTCTTTGTCTACCTTTCCTGGTATGATTTCTATCTCCAAATATTGGTTACTCCTGAAAATATGTACAAAATATGTGATATGAAGTTTCACTATCATTGTCTCTAAAGAGCATTCTTCTTACACTTCCTTCAATACGGATTTTTTAATTTTTTTGGTAATCCATGAGATAGTCAATATTCCTCACTCTCACAACAATACAAAGGCATCAAATCTCCTTCAGTCTTCCTTCTTCATTGTCCAACTTTCAAATGTGTAAGAAACAATTGAAAATACCAAGGCTTGCATAAGGAACACCTTAGTATTTTAACTGACATGATTGTTCTTTAGCACTTTGAAGATGTCCTTGACAGCAGATTTCCCCAATTCAGCATATCTTTTAATTTCTTACCAAGGGTATTTACTGTGTCCAAGTAAAATGAAATTGTTGACAATTTTCATCTTTTCTCTGTCTATTATGATGTTGCCTACTGGGCAAGTGGTGAGTTTTTTTAGTGTTGAGGTATAACCCATATTGAAGACTATAGTCTTTGATCTTCTGCAATAAAAGCTTCAAATATCATCACTTTCAGCAAGATTGTGTCACAGATATTATACAACTTGTTGATGATTCTTTGTCCAATGTTTTGTCCAATTCTGATGACATAATCTTTTCCATAATGTTTCTCAAATTATTTGCTTGGCATACAGATTGAACAGGTACAAAGAAAGGATCACAATGTGATATATACTATCCATGATTTTAACACAATTGTAATTTTTATTCTATTAAAACAACTGCTTTTTAGTCTATGTACAGACTTTGCATGATTAATGTTCTTCTGATATTCTCTGCGTTCAGTTAAGATTCATCTGACTTCAACAGTATTTCTACTGTCACATCTTCTGAATCAGGCTTTACTTTCAGGAATCTGGATGCAAAGTTGTGTATCTCATTCTTTGGGCATTTAGCTAAGTGAAGTTATTCCTTGTAATAGGACATTATGTTTATGGAGGGTGAGCAAAGGAGAGGAAGACCCCCCAATGAGATGAATTGAAACAATGACTTGAGCAATTGTCTGTAATGTATCAGAGATTATAAAGAGGGCAAAAATAGTCACAGTGAGTTGTACTTTACTGAGTGACAGTAACAGCAACAATCTGTTGCTGTACTTTTATAACCATTGTTGAATTATCTTCAGCATAATTCTATCTCTATATGATATAATTGGATAATTCCTATCTTCTATTGAATCACTTTTTTCATTAATTCATTGTTGCACACTTTCCTCCCTGTCCATCTTCCCTGCACTTCGCATTGCTCTTTGAAAAGGGAAAGAAAAATCTTTCATTGTTATACAATCCCCACTGCCCAGTCCACTACACTATGCAGCTTTCATTCTGAGTACTTGTCATGACAATAATAATCATCTATTCCTCCTAAACAGTTCTCTCCCTCATCTGTTGCAATGCAGTATACATTATTTATCACAGCTTTGTTTCCCACCAACCCCGATGTCAGTCCTGCTTTACAACAGTGGCACGGTGCAGTATTTGTCCTTTTGTGACTGAGATATTTCACTCAGCATAATGTCCTGCAGAGTTCCTTGTTTTTCAATGTAGCATAGTATTCCATTGTGTGAATATACCACAGCTTCTCTATCCATTAATTTGTTAATGGGCACTTGGGTTATTCCCAACTCTGCTATTGTGAACAAAGCCACAATAAACACGGGTGTGCATTTATCTGCTTGGGTGGCAGTTCTCTGTTCTTTAGGATACATTCCCCCTAGTGGAATTGCTGGGTCAAATGGTATTGCTATTTCCAACTTTTTGAGAAAGCCCCATACCACCTTCCATAGTGGTTGCAACATTTTACATTCCCACCAAAAGTGAATAAGGTTCCAGTTTCTCCACAATCTCACCAGCATTTGTTGTTTGCTGTTCTGTCAAATTTTGCTATTCTTACTGGGGTGAGATGATATCTCATATTTGTTTTGATTTGCATCTCTTTGGAGCTAGGGATTTTGAAAGTTTCTTCATGTGTTTGTCCACCATCTGGATATCTTCTTTGGTGAAGTGTCTATTCATATCCTGTGCCCATTTTTCAAGAGGGTTGTTTACCTTTATTTTGGGGTACTCGAGTATTTTATAAATTCTAGATAGAAGTCCCTTACCAGACATGCTATTACAAAATATTTTTTCCCAATTTGTGGCTTCCCCTTTTACCCTGTTTGAAAAGTTTTTGGATGTACATAGGAATTTTATTGTTAGAAGGTCACATTCATCTATTTTATCCTCTTCTGGCTGTAGGTTTTTCAGGGTGTTTGGAAGACTGTTTATGTTGTGGATTAGGACTTCTAGAGTTCTTCCAAGCTTTTTCCTAATGAAGTTTATAGTCCTTGGTTTTAGTCCTAGGTCCTTGATCCACTTTGAGTTGGGTTTTGTGTATGGTGTGAAGTGTGGGTCTTGCTTAAGTTTCCTGCAGATAGTTTTCCAATTTTGCCAGCACCATTTGTCAAAAAGGCTATTGTTTCCCCACTTAACTGATTTCATCTCCTTGTAAAAAAGCAGTTGAACATAGGAAAATGGGCTGATTTGTGGGTTCTCAATTCTATTCCATTGATCTATGTGTCTGTCATTTTACCAATATCATGCTTTCTTAACCACCATGACAATGTAGTAAAATTTGAAATCAGGGAGTGAGATGCCTCCTACTTTGTTTCTCCTTTTAAGGAGTGTTTTACTTATTCGGGACCTCGTTCCACAACAAACTAAATTGGAGATTGTCTTTTCCATATCTTTAAAGAATAGAATTGGTATTTGTATTGGGATTGTATTGAACATGTAAGTTATGTTTGGTAGTATTGTCATTTTCACAATGTTGAGTTTTCCTATCCATGAGCAAGGTATATTCTTTCATTTCTCCAGGTCTCTTTTCTTGTAGTACTATTTTGTAATTTTCTTTGAAGAGATCCTTTGTGCTTCTGGTTAAATTTACTGCCAAGTATTTAATTTTGTGATTAGGTATTGTGATGGGTATTGGTTTTTCTTAACTCCAGTTCTGTGTTCTCTTTGTCACTGTAGAGAAATCCAATTGATTTTTGTATGTTGATCTTGTATCCTGCTATTTTGCTGAATTGGTCAACTATGTCCAGTAGTTTTCTTGCTGAGTCTTTAGGGTTTTCTAATAAACTATCATATCATCTGCATATAGAGATAATTTTACCTTTTCTTTGCCAATTATTTCCTTCTCTTGTCTTATTGCTATTGCAAAGACTGCCAATACAATATTGAAAAGGAGAGGTGATAATAAGCATCCTGACCTAGTTCCTGTTCTCAGGGGGAATGCCTTTAATCTCTTTCCATTGAGAACAATGTTGACTCTCGGGTTTGCGTATATACTTTTTACTATGTTGAAGAAATTCCCCTCTAATCTTATTTTGTTGAATATTTTAATCCGGAAAGGGTGTTGGATTTTATCAAAGGTCTTTTCTACATCAACTGGTAGGATCATGTGATTCTTGCCCTTTGCTTTGTTAATGCGATGAATTACAATGATTGTTTTTCTTGTGTTGAACCATTCTTGCATACCTGTTATGAATCCCACTTGGCCATGGTGAATTATTTTTTTCGAAGTATCATTGGATTCTGTTGGCCAGTATTTTATTCAGGATTTTTACATGTAAGTTCATGAGAGATATTGGCCTACAGTTTTCTATTTTGGTGTCCTTTCCTAGCTTTGGTATCAAGGCTATGTTTACTTCATAGAATGAGTCTGGGAGCATTCCAACTTTTCTTATTTTCTGAAATAGTTTAAAATTCACTTGTAAAACCATCTGGTCCAGGGCTTTATTTGGCTGGAAGTTGTTTTATTAACTTTTCAATGTCTACTTTTGTAATGGGTCTATCAGGTGTTCAATTTCAGTTTGTGTCAGTTTAGGTAGGTTGTCAATTTCTATTGTCCATTCCCTCTTGGTTTTCATATTTGTTTGAGTATAGTTTTTCCTAATATTCCATTATTAGCCTTTATGTTTTAATTGGTTCTGTTGTGACATTGCCCATTTCATCTTTTATTAGGATTATTTGTGCCTTTTCCTCCTTTTTCTTTGTTAGTTTTGCTAGTGGTTTGTTGATTTTATTGACCTTTTCAAAGAACCAAATCCTATTTTTGTTTATAGTTTCAATTGTTTCTCCATTTTCTATTTCATTCATTTCTGCTCTAATTTTTATAATTTCAGGTTTTTTATAGAGGGTTTTGGGTTTTCTTACTGTTCTTTTTCAATTTGTTGGAGATATTGGGCTAGAGTCAATTATC
>NW_006399810.1:7910472-7911539 GCF_000299155.1 Elephantulus edwardii
AAAAAATGCATTGACACTGTCACTTTTGGGGGTGCATTGGGCTTGTATAGGGTGTGAGATAGCCTGCTTCTTTCTTGACAATGCTGTGGTAGAATTTTTCATGCCTGAGGTGATAGCCAGTGGTTGATCTGAAGTCACTGCTCCAGAAGAGGGTTAGGCAGGTGTGTGACTCCCCTATGCTGTCCTATAACAAACCCATCTGGTTTTCAATCACTTGTGTCCACTACTTCAAATATATTCTTCATTGGATTTCTAAATTCATGTAGGACACACTCAAGGTTATACTATAGTTCTTGAAGACTTGTTTAATTTCCTTCAGCTTTATATTAAAGTTGCATATGAGCAATTGATAGTTTATTGGGTTTGTTGTTTTGTTGTTTTTTTTTTCAAATTTTTCTTCTATAGCTGGACTCTAGCCTTTTTCTGACAGGTAGTATTTAGCACTGTCATTTTCTCTTCCCACAGATGTAATCAACTTGACTTCTATTTATTCTGTCAATGATGTCCATATGCATAGTCATCACTTAGATTATGGAAAAATAAGTTTTCTAGTGATCAGATGGTTGGTCTTAAAAAAAGTAAGCTATATTATCTCTGATGTCACTTCTATGACCAATGCCCTATTTTCCAACTATAGATCCTTCTTTGTTTTCAACTTTAGCATTCCAATCAACAGTAATCATCTTGATTGCATGCTTGATAAATTTCAGATTGATTGTAGAAATTGGTAAAAATCTTTAATTTCTTTATTCTCATGAATATTGTGTAAATTAAATAGTAATTATATTGATTGACCTTTATTTTAGGTTTATTGATATTTATTCTATCACTGACAGCCTTGCACTTCAGAATAGATATTGAAATATTCTTTTTGACAATGACTATAGCATTAATTATTATCAACTTTCCATTTTGGGATAGTGGGTCATATGATCATCCAATTAAAATGTCCAGTACCAGTACATTTCGGCTCAATAATGACTAGAATGTTAATCTTTAAGCATTCCATTTTAATAGATTATAGTTTCCTAACATTCAGATTAAGACAGACTAGGAAAAAGGATTGG
>NW_006399810.1:7915376-7917042 GCF_000299155.1 Elephantulus edwardii
CATCTGCATGTCTTCCTTTGTGAAGAATCTTCCATGTCTTTTGCCCATTTTATTATTGGGTTGTCAGTTTTTTTCTTATGGAGGCCCTGTAGTTTTCTGTAAGCTTTCTTTGTGATAGCCTTGTCTGAAAATCATTGCCAAATGCTTTTTCTGAATTGAGAGCGAGAGAGAGAGAGAGAGAGAGAGAACTAATAGAAAAACTTATTGATGCACAAAGAGATTTTATTTTTAGAAGGTCTCATTCATCAATTTCATCCTGTCCTCGTGCATTTTGAATGCAGATCTTGAAATCTTTATTTCAACCACATCTTTGAGATAAACTTTTGTTTGAGGAAACAAGTCTTTCCCGATTTTGAGTGTCTTCCAGCCTGAGGGGTTCATGTTCTGGCACCACATCAGAAAATGTTCTGCTCTTATCAATCAGGTTTTTCCTGGCCATTTGCCCCACCAAAGAAGTACATCCAGGGTCCTTTTTCTTAATTTGTTTGACTCTGGAAATTCCACTGAATTTTTTCTACCATGAATGGTTAGTATTTGAAACACTATATGCATAGTTTTCAGTATCACAACAAGTGCAATAAACTGACAAATTCTGGAAAATACTTGTATTTGTGCTTTGTTTTTATTTTTAGTAAAAGCATATTTTTCTTTTATTAAAACTGTTTCACAAACAAAACATATGAAAAGTTTAATTGTAAAAAAATCAGGAAGTTAAAATAATGAAATAAAGAAGAAACTAAAATGTGCGTAATCTCTTGACCATCAACTTTGAGCCCATCTAGAGGTTCCATGGGAGAAAGATCTGTAAATTAGCTCTGCCTAGTCATCATTGCTGTTGTTTTCAAGTCAGAATTGAACCATAGCTGAACCTCTGATGGGGTTTAGCCCATTCTTCTCCCACAGAGCAGTTGGTAGATTTGAACCATGTGCCTTTAGCAGTGCAGTGCAGCTTCTTTTCCCTAGGCCATCAGAGCTCCCTAATGATTAGAGCCTAGAAACTCCTATGAGGCACTACTGTTATGTAGAGTCACATGAGTTGAATGGACTGAGTTACACATAACAACAATGATAGTATGATTGAGAAATTTATTTTTAACATTCTGCTACTCTCCTGTTTATGCACATGCAGGTATTTTATTTTAACAAGAGAGTATTGCAATACTGGATGTTTTTGTTTTCTCCCTTAAGAAACTATTTACTTTAGTACATACAGGTAAATGTAATACTGTTTTGTGAACTAACTTTCATTACATATTTGAACCTTATGAGGTCCCTGAATGGTAAATATGATTAAATGCCTATCTGGACATAAAGTGGCAAAGCTGACCATTAACAGTTTAAGTCCATCCCAAGTTGCTTCAGGAGACAGACCAGGTCGTCTGCTTTTCAATCTTGAAAACCTTAGGCAGCAAGCAGGTGTGCTCAGCCAGGAAGGAGTGCTGTGGAATGGAACTGACTCAGAAGTTACAAACAACAAAACAACTATTGCTTTTGAGTGCCATAGAGTAGATTCCAACTCAGTTCAAAATGACTACATTGTCGTACTGCCTCTTAGCATGCTATTGTCTATATGCTTAGTAATAGGAAAATGGGCTAGTAAAGTGTAATAGATTACTTATTTAACTTCCTGTGCAACACTGAAAACCAAGGAAGAATTTGTGAAACA
>NW_006399810.1:7917203-7918395 GCF_000299155.1 Elephantulus edwardii
CCTCAGGTAGTTACACTGTTAACCCAATGGTGGTAGATGGATGAAGGGAAGGACAACAGAATGAATTGGTCACGAAATATTGTGTGTATTGTAATTAGCATTGTGGAACAGAACATGCATGCATTATTGATTGGGAAAAAACCCTCCAGTATACTCTGTTAACTTTCATTCAAATTACAAGAAAAATAATTGTTCTGTAGAATATTTATATTTCCCCTCTCTTTTTACTTTTATTAACTATGCTGCACTTTGCATTCCTTGCCACAATAAATATAATTATTTCTTCAAGATCTATGAATAAATTACTAGAATTGAAATTCTGAGCTATTCTACATACACACACACATATATATATACACATATATTTCTATGCATATTATCTAATTGACTTTAGATTGTTAAAAAAGAATTTGTATTTATTTTGGCAGTTGATGAGAGTGCTCTTTTTTTCTATTATTTCTAACTGATATTTGATACTTTTAAAAATCTTTGTCAGCTTGAAAAGTAAACATCACTTAATGTGGCAATCCATGTAATATTTCATTATGTTGAGGGACAATTTAGGACAATATATACAATAATACTTAAAATATTCATACACAATGACTCAACTATGATTTAGATTGCTGATAATTTGGTGCTTACAAGCCCTCTTAGACATCTGCTAGCTGTCATGTGACCAGGGCTTATGGAACAGACATAAACATTGATTCTATTGGTTACTAGCTTGGCTTCAGTTTCCTTATCTGTAAAATGGGTATAATAACTGGTTTATGGTGAAAATTTAATGAAATATTGTATGTAGAATAGTTCTCATTTTCTTAAGCTCTGACACAGAAGTCCTTCTGACTGATTTTATTATGTTGCAGAAATTGAACTATCTTCTCATCGCAGTTCAGAAATTTAATACAAATATATGGAGCACCTGAAATATGCAAGTTACTATGTGGGCTATTGACTATGATCTCTCAGAATCCTGGCTGTAATCTTTGTGGACATATGTGATATCAGAAAGGAGAGCTCTATGGGAGTTTGGATGGTCAGAGATGACTTCTAAAGGAAGAAGAATTTTATTACCTCCTGGAGGAAATCTTCTCAACTTATGTCCTGATGATTATTGTTGTCACCACTTCAGCTTCTATCTACAATCCCTATGATTGGCTAAGGGTTGTACAACTGTAATCTGTTTTTT
>NW_006399810.1:7918930-7989778 GCF_000299155.1 Elephantulus edwardii
GCTTGGATGTCAGTTATGATCTCTTTAGGGTATATTCCCAGTAGTGGAATTGTTGGGTCAAATGGTATCTCTATTTGCAACTTTTTGAGAAAATGTCACACTGCTTTCCACAGTGGTTGCACCATTTTACACTTTCACCAACAGTACAATCTGATTTTTAGAATTAGATTACCAGCTCTTTATTCCTAGTCTGTTTTAGTGTAGAAGCTCTTCTAAAATTTGCCCAATCTTACAGCAAAGTACAATTCAGTATTGATAGACCAATGGTGGCTGTCCATGGGATACATTGACTGGAAATCAAGCCTGGGTTTCTTGTATGAAAAAGAGAATTCTACCACTGACCTACTATTGTCTTCTCTCTGATTGTTAGTACATGCATTAAATTCTATGGAGCAGGGTGTGCAGAGGGGTGGACAAGGGCTGTGATGTGCAGAGGAGCTCTGATGGTGCAGTCCTCAGGTAGTTACACTGTTAACCCAATGGTGGTGCCTCTCTGGTGGTTCAAACCAAGCAGTAGTTCTGTGAGATAAAGTAGACAATCTCCTTTCATTCATCCTACCCTCAGAAAAACCCACTGGAGGGTCAGCTATGAGTAGCCATGAATTAAGTTGAGATAGTGGTGAATAGGAAAAGATCTTAAACTTGGGGTTAGTAGAGATAGTCACAAGTACATTCTGGCTCAGTTTTGGGCTATCTTACCTTTACACATTTCTACGGTTTCATCTTTTTATTTTTTTCTATTGTTGTTGTTGTTAGGTGCCCTTGAGTCCTAGACAACTCATAGCCACCCTGTGAACGAAAGGCCTGAGCACTGTTCGTCAGTACATAGAGTTTCCGGAGGCAAGCCATTTTGGAAGTGGATGCCGCTCCTGTTTCCAGTTTTTTCTATTATTTGGTGATTTATTCTTTTCCTTGAATTTCTGCTATTTTTTAATTGGTTTGCTTAAAAGTTTGTATACTAAGTTTGTTTTACACTATTCTTCTTTCACATTGTGTTTCATACAATCATTCTCATGCATTGTTTTATAAAACTAATCACCATTGGACCTTGCCCATTATTACCCTGTCTTTCCCCTTGATTCTTCTCCTTTTCTTGCCCCTCTCCCTCTACCATCTCTATCTCTTAGAGTTTATCCCTATGTCATAGCAAACATTCTGACAGAAGATATCAGGGGATGGGGTAGGGTGTGGTGGGGTGGGTCTTTAAGAGCTTTCTCCATGATCTTCCACTGCAGCTGTGAGGCCAAGGAGAAATACCCACCACCATTCCCGACTCCTCTGCAAAAATAAATAAATGCTAATTGTGTACATATTACATAATTAAGAGTATTTTACGTTCAATAGAGTTATTGAGAATTTGTCCTCTTCAAATCTATTGTTGATGAATAGGAAGTTCTCAATTTATTTATTTTTAAAAAACATAAAAGAATAAAGAGAAAGAGGTGACAGGAAATGGACCTATTCCTACACTTCTTTCTTCCTCAGGCTCCAGCATTTAAAAGTTTTGTCTTGATTCAGGTCTCCTTCATAAGGATCAAAACTTTCAGCTCTGCCACCAAGAAGGGGAAGAGCAAGCAAGGATTGGCACCCCAAACACTTTCTCATCAATGTTACCTTGGGATCTGAGAGGGTTAGAGTGAGGCAGAAGACAGCTCTGAATCATAGATCAAGTAAGGAGAAAAAAAATCCAGGCTTGAAAATCTCTCTCTCTCTCTCTCATTGTTGAATGGGAACAGAACTATAGGAGGGTCAGCTCACTTTCCATTGGGTTTCAGACTGCCTACCTTTCTTTCAAGTAACTACTGGTGAACTAATCTGCTGGAGAAGTATGACCTTGGGTTTAGTAATGCAGCTATCTATGGATCAGCCACAAGATCTTCCTAGTTAAAACATTTATAAGTGCCATTTTATTGTCTGATGACTGGATTAATGGTACTTTCAGAGGAGACGAGGGGGAAAACAGCTCATTGAAGGTAAGAGATCCTTTCTAGGCTGTATGATTTAGTAGGATTTCAAATTTGTGCTTTGGTCAAAATACATTATTTGTTTGTTGTTGCCTCCCAAGCTCACCTCAGTACATTCTTAGTACCATTACTCTTATGCTAGACACCCTGCCTAGTGTCCTTTGCCTTCATGGTTACTAGCCTTGGCCTATAGAGATTGTTAAGGGTGAGTCACAGCCCCTATCCTGTATTTCCTAAACAAGGGCAAAAATTGCTTCTATAGGTCCCCAGATGAGGCCTGTCTTGGTACCAACCATACACAAAAGAGTGATGGTGACACACACTGGCTCACAGAACTTAACTGAAAAAAAGAAGAGAGCAGGACCCTTTGGAGGGTGTGCATTCATCAGTGCCTTTGGATGGATACCTTTGTGTGGGGTGAGTGTGTGATGTCTAAATGGAAGGTGGGTGATGGAGAAAGGGAGAAGGTAGTTCTGACTTCTGAAGGTTTGAAGGGGCTGGATGGAGAGGTACAGTGGCCATGTGTACTGCTAAAAATGTGACTTCAGAGTGACACTGGACAACAAACTGTACCAAAACTTATATGCCATATCTCCACAGGCCTCAGGAAACAAAGATAATAGGCATGCTAGGGCAATTTCTGGGTGATACAAATGATTAACATGTTTGGGTGTTAACTGCTGAATGTTCCAATTCACCCACGTGTGTCTCAGAAGAAAGGTCTGGTAATCTAACTCTGAAAGATGACAGCCATTGGGAGCTATGGGGCACGGCTTTGACAAACATGAGGTCATAAGTTGGACCTGACTCCAAGCAACCCCATTTGGGATGACAGGAGGAGGAAGGTAAGTTGAGGAAATCCCTCCCAGTCAGGCAAGGAAAAGGAGACCATGGCCATCACGGAAGGCCTGCTTAATGAATGAATAACTGAAGTGAAGAGGGGGGACTGGTGCTGGTTCTTTCATGTCTCCCTTCTCAGGATGGCATCCTCAAGTGTTAGCTGTGAGCACTCTGCCCCTGGAGCCCACTCAAGGACCCCTGCATTTGGTGTGGGGGCCCTGGGGGCCACAGCAGCTGGGGAAGCCCCCACCTCTTAGGTCGGCTCTCCATCTTTGTGGCTGGAGTTTCCCTTGCAGTGCACCCCTGTGCCTCCTGGGCCTCACACTCCTGGGAAACCCCGGCATGCCAGGCTCTTTGAAGTGAAAGGCAGTGCGGGCTCAGCGCCCTTGCCAGACCTGGAGGGCGCAGCCACCTTGGCTTCAAAGGCAGGCAGAGAGCAGAGGTGCAGCCACGAGGGGCTGAGGCCGTGGGCGGAGGGCTGCCCGAGCCCAGGTTGCCTCTCAGATGTCTGTTTCTTAGAACAGTCCAGCTGCACTGGGAACTGCTACATTCTTCCCCAAGCTTTCTTAATCTTCTCACCCTCTCCTGCAGTACCCTTCTTCCTTCCTTCCTTCCTTCCTTCCTTCCTTCCTTCCTTCCTTCCTCCCGACCTCCCCCTCCCTCCTCCTCCTCCCCTCCCTCCCTCCCTCCCTCCCTTCCTTCCTTCCTTCCTTCCTTCCTTTCCTGAGCACCTACACTGTGCTAGGTAGTCAAGTTATAGATAGTCCCTCCCTCTCTAATGGGTAGCCTCCCCCCAGGCCCACTATGGATTGTGGCTGGTCCCCCATCCTCCTCCCCTCCCTCCCTCCCTCCCTCCCTTCCTTCCTTCCTTCCTTCCTTCCTTTCCTGAGCACCTACACTGTGCTAGGTAGTCCTGACATTTTCCTTTTCCTTGCTCATTCTTATCCTCTGGACTGATGAGTTCTCCCCTTCTCCACTCATTCTTTAAATCCCATATCAAGCTAGTAAACTCCATGAGTTGATGCCTCTCATCTCCATCTCTTAGCTCAAGGTGGTGTTTAGGGCTGGGAGACTGATAGAACTGGGCAAGCCTAGGAGAAGGGTGAACTCAAGCAACTTAATTAAGATTTCTGAGCTATAACTTTGTCTCCTGTGGAGCTCACATGAAACCTACCTGTTAGATTTCTGTAAACATTCGAGGAGGCAAAGTGTATGAGGCACCTGTGTACCTGAGCTAGAGTCAGCATGAACAAAGTTTCTCTCACCCCAGCTTATGCTGTGCTGGAAGGTAGGGCTGTTCCAGTTTTCCCCAGGATGAGTTATAAATGGGACTGTTGGCTTATGACATATTATTAGTTTTACCTTCTCATTCCTCTTCTCTTGCTCAGCTTTAGAACATGACGCTTACTAAGATGCAGGACTCTTGACAAGGGTTCTCACTGGACTTATGTGTATCTTGCTGACTTCTTTTTATTTTTTTAGAGTGTATATGCATTGTTTTTAAAATTGTGGACTGCAGACCATCAGTGGTTTTGAAAGCAATTTCATGAATTATAAGCAGCACTCATGTTACAGGAATATTATAGAAAATACTAGTACATCTTACGGTTGTTGCTGTTGTGTGCCTTTGAGACAGAGCCAACTCATAGCTGACTCTCCAGTGGATTTTCAGAGGTAATAAATCACAGGGGAGGAGAGCACCTCTTTCTCTCGAGGAGGAGTTTGTCCAGTCACCCTATCTGCCTTTGGGTTGGCAGTGTAACTCTTACCACTGTGGTTTGTTGTGTACTATTAAGTTTAAATCGACTAATAACTGACCCTACAGCTGGTTTTTAGAGGCAGGTGTCTATGCATCTTTCTTCCACAGAGCAGCTGGCAGCTTTGAACTGAGTGCTTTTAGAAAAGCAATGCAGCTTCTTTTCATTAGGCTACCAGCCACTGGAATGCCCATATGTCATAGAAAAAAGAGTAAGTATCGCTTAATAAAACATTTTTTTACACATGCACATGCATGTTGTGATCACTCACTTACTGGGTCAGAACTGATTATCCATGGAATTTCTGAGATTCTAAATTGTGTGGTAGTGGATTGCTCATCTTTTTCCTGTGAAACTACTGGTAGATTTGAACTTCTAGAAAAGTATGTCTTTGAATTAGTAGTACACTCTCCTGCAGACTATACCACAAGAGCTTACTCATACAGTGCTAGATATATATTTCCTACCCATGAACCATAAGAAAAGTTGGACTTTTACTTTTTTTTCAACACCTAGCACTGTTACTTATACATAGGTAATAAAAGGTTATAAACCCTGTTTTTAGAAGATATTGTTGTTGTTGTTAGATTTTGTTGAGTTAAATACGACTCAGCAATTCTGTGAGAAACAAATCTGAACCCTGTTCTATTCCATGCCATCTTCACAACTCCGACACATTAGAGACAATCATGGAAGTCCATGTCAATTCACCTGGTTGAGGGTCTTCCTCTCCTATGCCAGCCCTCTTCCCTTCCTAGCATCATGCCCCTGTCTGAGGAATAGCCTCCCTAGCAACATGCCCAAAGCATGTGGGGCAAAGCATCATAATTTTTCCTCCAAAGAGCACTTCATCTATACCCTTTCTAAGACATA
The DNA here is from genome assembly GCF_000299155.1 of Elephantulus edwardii. Taxonomy (NCBI): domain Eukaryota; kingdom Metazoa; phylum Chordata; class Mammalia; order Macroscelidea; family Macroscelididae; genus Elephantulus; species Elephantulus edwardii. Next base: position 7,924,365 of record NW_006399810.1, read on the forward strand.
TCTGGTTTTTTGGTTGTCCATGGGATGTTCAGTGTTCTTCTCATACACCACAACTCAAAGGCATCAATTCTTCTTCTCTTATACCTCCCTGTTCATTGTCCATATCTCAGAATGCATAGCAAGTAAATAGAAAGACCGTGGCTTAAGTAAGATGCACCTTAGTTCTCAAACTGATATCATTATACCTCAATAATTTGGAGAGATCCCTAACTGAAGGCTTTCCCAGTGCAATACATCTCCTTATTTCCTCCCTGCTGGTACCAAAGGTGTTAATTGTGGTTCCGAGTAAGATGAAGCTGTTGACAGTTTTAATCTCTCCCATCCATCATGAGGTTGCCTATTACTCCAGTAGTAAGAATCTTTGTTTTCTTGACATTGAGATATAATCCATACCAAAGACTGCATTGCTTGATCTTCTTCAAGTGCTTCAACTCCTCCTCACTTTCAGTAAGCAAGATTGTGTCATCTGCATAACACAGGTTATTGATGAGTCTTCCTCAGATCCTGATGCTACACTCCTCTTCCTAGAATCCAGTTTCTTGAAGAATTTCTTCCACATAAAGATTGAATAGGTATGGAGAAAGAATACAACCCTGACACATTCTCTTCTTAATTTTACAACATGCAATGTTTACCTGGTCTGTTCGCACAACTTCCTGGTTCAGGTGTAGGTTTTTCATGAGCACAATTAAGTGCTCTGATACGCCCATTCTTCTCAGTGTCAGCCACAACTTGTTATGATCCACACTGTTAAATGCCTTTGCTAAATCAATAAAGCACAAATAGACATTTTTTTGTGGTATTCTTTTTTAAATAAAATTACCATTTTATACTGGTTTACTTACCAAGTTCATATATATTGTTTTTCACACTACATCTTTCCCATTTTCTTCTGGTATTCTTTATTCTCAGCCACGATCTATCTGACATCAGCAATGATATCCTTAGTGCTATGGCCTCTTATAAATTCCACATGAACTTCTGGCAATTTCCTATATATTCACTGTTCTAGCCATTTTTTAATGATCTCCTGCAGCCCTCAGGCCTAATGTGAAGACTGATTTGCTATTAGAGTTACAAACTAAATTGGCAGTTTATTGTGTTTGGGGAGAACATTGTTCTAATTGGTACAGATTGAGATAACTTGTGGGTTACTGTGATACTGAGAGCTGTGCCACTGGTGCATTAGATGCCTTAAGTGTTATCCATGATGGACAGGTTTGAGTTGAGCTCTTAGATTAAGATAGATGAGGAAGCAGGATTGGCCATCCACTTCTTAAATATCCTATGGACACTAGAGGAATGCGGATAGTTACAATAGTGTAGTGTTAGAGCCCAGGTTGGAAGTGCGTTGAAATGAGGAAAACAATGACAAATATCATTTAATATTTAGAACATGTAATGTTTGTACATAGCTTGAAGGTTGGCAAATTGTAAATTATAAAGAATAATATGGAGTTTAAAAGATGAGCCATCCTTACTGTAGTAATTAATCAGATCTCTCATCAGTTCAAATCCACCAGCTGCTCTGAAGAAGAAAGATGGAAAGTCTCCTCTCAAGCAATTAATAAACTCTGAAAACTCACTGGAGGATCGCTATGATTTGACCCTGACTCAATTGCAATGAGTTTTTTTAATTGGTATTTGGACTCTATTTTTTTTTCTACAGTAAATTTATACTTTTATTTTCACTCACTCAACTAAGAAGATTTTGCATATATGTTAGTTGAGATGTAATGGATGAGTTTTCTTTATTGTTTCAAAGGCAAGCAAAGGAAGAATTATCCCCCCCACCTGGCCTCTTTTTACAAATCCCATGACTAGCACTAATTTGTGCATTTCAGTCATCAATTATTATGAATGCATTTTTACATGCTCAGTCAATTTCAGAATGAAAAATTTGGTAGAAATTATCAATTTCTTAATCTTTGGTTTTAGTGATTGGTGGACATATTTTAATAATAGTTATATTAACAGGTTCAGTGAGTGAAGAGTTGCACTGACAACTCAAAGGCAAGGGATTTGAATCTACCAGCTATTCTTATGAGAGAAAATAGACAATCTCCTCTCATGCAACTCATAATCTCTGAAAATCCGCTAGAGAAACAACCCAATAACAAAGAGTTATCTTTTAACTTGTAGGCCTACAAACAAGAAATATCCTAATACTCACAGCATCATACTTTAAGATAGCCATTGAAATGTTCTTTTTTAATGATGAAATTTTTTGACCATTCTTCTTCCATTTCTCACTCCTAGCATGGTAGATTTGACTACAAGGCATTTGACTGTGTGGACTACAACAAATTATGGTTAACAATGAGAAGAATGGGAATCCCAGAACACTAAATTATGCTCAAGTGAAATCTTTACCTAGATCAAGAGAGTTTTATGAGAAGAGAGAAAGGGAATACTACATAGTTTAAAATTAAGGAAGATGTACATCAAGACTGAATCCTATTCATAATCTATTCAATCTGCTATTTGCATGCTGAGCAAATTATTCGAACAGCTTAACTCTGTGAAGAAAAATGTGTCATCAGGATTGGAGGAAGATTTTTCAATAACCTTCAACTTTGATCCTGAAAATAAGGAGGACTTGAAGTATTTGCTGCAGAATATAAAACACCACAGCCTTCAATATGAATTATATCTCAAATTCAAGAAAATAAAAATCTTTGCCACAAGGCCAATAGGCAATATCATGATAAGTAGAGAAAAGATTGAAACAGTCAACAACTTCATCTCACTTGGATCTGCAATCTACATCTTTCATATCTGCAGTCAGGAGATTAGAAGATGGATTGCACTGGGAAAACCTGTATACAGGGACCTATCCATATTATTGAGGAGCAATGATGCTAGTTTTAGGACTAAGGTATGCCTAACTCAGGCCATGGTCTTCTAAAACTTGTTATGCATCTGAGAGCTAGACAACAGAAGAAGAAACAATGCCTTTGCACTCTGGTGTTGGAGAAGAGTACGGAATACCCCATGGACTGCCAACAGAACAAACCACAACCATAGTGATCCTTGGTAAAGCTTCATGCCACATATTTCAAGCATGTTGGGAAGGTGGAGGGTCAGCTAAAGTAAGGAAGACCTTCAAACAGTGACTGTTGCAATGGGATTGAGTATGTCAGAAATTCCTAGGATAACACAGGATGGATGGTACAAGGTTCATGAACCTTGCCTTATCCTATATCATTCTTATTATCTCCGATATTCTAGAGCCCATAATTATAGATGCTTTGTCAATCTTTCTTGTTGAGAGTCTTCTACTCTGTCTTTGACTTCCCACCTTTCCAATCATGATGTCCTTTTCCAAGGGTGACTCTTCCTGACAAGATATTCAAAGAATGTAAGATGAAGTTTCAGCATCTTTGCCTCTAAAGAACACCTTGCTTGAATTTCCTTCAGGATAGACTTGTTTATTACTTTGGCTGTCCATGGAATACTCAGTATTCTTCTTCAGCTCCACAATCAAAAGCACCGATCCTTCTGTCATCCTTATGCATTGTTCAACTTTCAGATACTAGAAAGCAATTGAAAATACTATGACTTGGATCAGGTGTGTCTTGGTCTTTAAACTGGCATCATTACTTTTTGGAGAGGTTTTCCGTAGCAGGTTTTCCATGGTAACAGCAGGCGAAAAATCAAGACTTGTATCTGCTGTCAATAACTTCTAGTGTGCTAACTTCTAAAGTGCTAAAGAGCCAGAGTACCAGTTTAAATATTAAGTGTGTTTGACCCAAAACATGGTATTTTAACTTGCTTTTTATGCATCTGAAAGTTGGGAAATAGATATAGAAGACTAAAGAAGAATCAATGCCTTTGAGTTGAGGTGTTGGAAAGGAGTCTTGAATATCCATTGCACTGCCAAAAAAACACACAAATCTGTTGCAGGACAAGTGCAATCAGAGTGCTCCTTTAGGTCAAAGATGATGAAATTTCTTACATACTTTGAGCATGTTGTCAAGAGGGACCTTGGAAAAAGTCATCACAATAAGAAATGACCCTCTGGTCATTGAGAGAGAGGAAGTCCCTCAATGAGATGAATTAACACAATGACAACAACAATGGTTTTGGGCCTAACAGAGAGCAAGTGGATGGATGTAAGATATAACAAGGTTCATTTCTGTTGTTCATAGAGTTGCTATGAATGACAGTGGATTGTATGACATCTAAGAACAGCAACAACATGATTAACATCAACAATCATGATCACATGCCAATGATTATGAAGGTGGTTCAGGATATGGCAATGTTGCACTTTGTTATATATAAAGACATAATGGGGCAAAACAGACTCAATGCTACCTACCAACAACAGCAAGACCAATATCTTCATTTACTACTCATGATGTGAAATTTTACCCTTAATGCATTGCCCAGAGTGCACTTCCCTTAAGTTTGGGTGAGTTGTTTTGGAAATGGTTATTCTGTGTTCTGCTTAAAATAATTTGAGAACAGAACCTGGGGCAGGGATAAGTTCCTACTAACATGTCCATCTAAAGATCTTCTCTTGGCCAATTGCAGTGGGAACACTCCTGTCTCCACCATCACAATTAGATTCTATGCCTTCCTTTTCTAAGAAGAAATCTGGGAGCTTGGAAGTCTGAGAGTTCATTTCTCTTTTTCTCACTTCAGCAAAACTCTCAAGCACTCATTTGTCATCGAGTTGGAATCCATTTGTAGGTGGCCCTCTGCTTGGTTTACAAGGCTGTGAATTACACTGAAGGAGATTGCCTACCTCTTCCCCGTGGAACTGCGGGTAGATTCAAACTATGAAGAGGGGCAATCTTTGTGTTATCAGTGCAACTCCATAGTGACTATGCAACTAGAGCTCACTATGGAGTACTTCACCAGAGCTTCAGCAAAACAGGGCCATCCTGTTGCACACACCCTTTCTTCAAATCTTTGGCTTAGGAAAGAAGTCTTGCATGGCACTACTCACTAACCAAAAGATTAATAGCTTGAATCCACCCAGAGGCATCTGGGGAGAAAGATTTAGTGATCTACTTCCAAAAGGCCTTGAAGACCTTATGAAGGTCTTCATAAGGTAGCCATAAGTTAGAATCACTTTGACTAACAATAGGTTTTAGGTTTTGTTTTGAGTTTGGTTAGGGCCTAGCAAGTGGTTTGTTTAAGGAGCTGTGGCTTACCTGGTGGGTGGGTCAGAGCCTTTTAACTCCCCATTTACCATTTATGCCTTTCCACACACCCAAGACCATTTCTTCCCAATCACAGCAGGGGCAGAAACACTTACTATCTCTCCCCTTTGACCCAAAGCCCAGTTTTCACACTTTCCAGTCCACGGTTTGGCACAGCTATCTTTTAGGGGCAGCCTCTAGGTCTTTGACAAGCTGATCTTTTCTGACAATACATAAACACGTGAGAGATAGACTCTATTTCCTGTATCCTGTGCAACCTGCTCTCTGAATAATCTCTGTTCCTTCAGAAATGCCACTTCTGCCACCTTTAAGCTTTGCTAGAACACATTTCGCAACTTCTTTCTGCCTGTCAAACTCTCATTTTAAATAAGTCAACAGCGGTCCTTGCCCTGATGCCATCTTAAACCTCCCTTAATTAAGAGTTCTGTTAATTCACATCTATTCATCATCCCAGCACAGGCTTTGACACCAAGGTTATTTTCTTCCTGCCGGTAGACTTTCTTGTCAGCTACAAGTAAATATTAATTAAGCCAGGCATCTCTACTTGCAGGTGGCTATAATCACTTACAAAGAAGACATTCCTTGAAGTTAGGCCACTGGGGATTGTTTCAAAGGTGCACTGGGTATGCTACTTAGAAGTAGATTCAGAGGTCTAAGGCCTTTATACAGTCCTTTACACAGTGTAAGATTGTGGGTATGAAGTTTTTTAAAGGAAATGATACATATTTTTATTGCTTATGAATCAACTTTGTTTCTACATCTGAGTCTGCATAAGATACAATGCTTATTGCAAATTCCTTTGAGCCAGGCTAAGAATATTACTTGTGTAGAAAACACCAAATCATTGCCATTGAGTTGATTACAACTCATAGCAAATTCCTCTGTAAAAGGGATTTATTTCTTGGTTGTAATTCTTATGGAAGTAGACTGTCAATTTTTATTTTTTTTTTTTACAGTTCATTTTGGTAGGTGCAAACTACTAAGCTTTAGCTTGTTGGTGTTAAGTGTCATAAAATTGACGTCTACTCATAGCTTACTCTCCAGTGAGCTTTCAGAGACATACTCACAAGGGAAGAGATTACCCATTTTACTCCCACAGAGCCCTTGGTGGATTCAAACTACTTGCCTCTAGGTTGATAGCACACTCCTTATTTACTAGGCTCCAGTACACAAAAGGACTTAGTCTTTACTCATAAGGAAATCCCTCAAATATTCAAACTCATTCTCTTTGCCTGGGAACTGGCACACAGCTGAGTGACTATAGGATTTATGAAGGTGTATATTGCATGGGAGGAGATTTCTCATCTTTATCCCAGTGAAGGCAGATTTGAGCCACAAGAGAGGGCTGACCTTTGGGTTTGCAGTTCAACTCCCTATGGACTACACCACCAGAACTCCTACTAGTTATTTAAAGGGACTTAAATTTGTATCATTTTCCAGGTGGGGAAACCGAGGCCTGAAACCTTTAAATGTGTTGTCCAGAGTCACACTATTTTTAAATATGGATCCAAGGCTGAATTGGGTGCCGTGCATTCATTTTGCCTTCCTGGGTCTTTAAGGAATCACAGCACCACAGAAGGAAGGAAAGGTGGTAGGTGTACAGGACATCATTGGCCATCTCCTTCCTTATGCTCAGCTGCTTGGGATGACACTGTGGACTCTGGAGACAATGTTTGTTCTTCCTCTGGCCCACACTTGAAATTGGATGGACTGCTTCCATCTCCCTGCTGGGCAACTGGGAAGATAGATGGAGGCCCTCAGGAGCTTCAAAATAGAAAGAGGAAGGGGCAGTGAAGTGAACAAAACCAAATACGAGTATTTCCAAACATTCTGTCATTGCTGTGGGGGAAAAACCTCCCACGAACTTTTTTTAAGATAGATGAACCCCGTAGTGGCAAGTCTTCCTTCTCATCAAAGTGAAACTCAAATGTGGCTTAAAGAGTTTGACCTAACCTCATCCCCAAGCAGGTGTCAAGGCTTCCCATCATTGGCTTCATTCAACCACATTCTGACTGGAAGTACAGAGCGCTTTGCTGGGGCTTCTGCCAAGGGAGTTTTGTTGGAAAAAAACCTCTTTGTTGGGAAGACCAGAAGGGAATCCATTGTATCCATTCTGTGCTTGACAATGGTGGTGAAATACACTTATGGTGACCATTTTGCTTCTGTGAAGGTGTCCACGGGGCTGTGGGGGTCTACCTGTTGAGTCTGAGGAGAAAGCTGACACCAGAAAACAGAAGGAGATCCCAGGAGAGCCTGGATCCTTAGTGACAGAGTTTAGGCAACTAGGTCAAGTTTAGCCAGAAGCCAGAATTTTCAATAGCCCTTTCAATTGTTTATTCTTGTTATTGTATGCTTTGTAGTTGAAACCGACTCACAGCTGACCCTCAAGTGGGTTTCCAGAGGCTGGGAGAGATCACTTATATCAAACAGGGAGAAATTACTTATATCCCTCCCACAGAGCAGCTGGTAGATTTGAACCACTTGCCTTTGGTTTGGCAGCACAATTCCTTACCTAGTAGGCCACCAGAGATCTATTACAATTCTTTGGCACAATAAATTACCTTAAAATTGAGTGTTCTATCCCAGGAATTACCAAAATTTGCAACAAGTACACCTAGATTCAAGTTCTAACTTGCTTCGGTGGTTGTTAAGGTTCTAACTTTGAAGTCTGTGGTTCCATGAAAACCCCTATCAAAGCTCAAGTCTACTCTTCACAGGTCTCTTATGCAGATACTTTGACATATTGACTCCATTTCTAGAAAAGTTTGCCCTTAGGTTTGGTCAACCATTTATGAAACTGATGAAGATAGTGAAATGCTGAAAACTTGCTTGCTTCTATTTCTCCATGATATCATTATAATAAAAAAAAGTACCTCACAAAAACCAAAGAACAACAAACTTTAGACACCAGTTGTTGAGTCAATGCCATGTAACTCATGTGACCCATGTGTTATCAGAACTGCACTCGATTGCATTTTTAATTTTTTTGGAAGGCAGTTTTGAGGCTATTATTCTGGTGTGTTTTGGGGTGGATTTGACCTCTCACTTTTCAGGTAGCCACAGAGTGTATTGACAATTTGCATCACCAAGGAACTTCATTTGGAGGAAAAAAAGGATTAATGTTTAAAACAAGCCAAAGCTTCCAATAATCACAAAAAAACAGCAACAATGTGCCAGGAAAATCAAGGTTGTGCTTTACATGCTTCATATTAGGGAGCTCTGGCTCAGTCCGTATGCGGTTGTCCTGTTAACCCAAAGGTTTGAGTGGTTTGAGTCTGCCAGGTGTGTGAGAAAGATGGGCAGTCTCCTCTGGTGTAGTTTATAGGCTTGGGAAACTGGTGGAGAATAAGCTATGAAACAGACCCAACTTGAGGGCATTGACATGTGCATGATGTATGTATAACTATATATCTATGTCCATGTCTATGTCCACATCTGTGTCTATGTCTATCTATATTTAGGAGGGGAGGAAGAGGAGAAAAATTGAGACTGAAAGACAGAGACAGCACTCTACATACTTCCCAGAAAACAGTGTGAAAATAGTCAACATTTAAAATTATTAATTTGAGGTTTTGGCCTGTTTTGCTTTCAAGGTCCGATTCTTGGCATTTTCTTGATATCTTGCAAAAATGTTTATTTCTGCTTTCAGTGACTAGTGGTATCTATCACCTGACAGCATGCTCAATACCTATTAGGGGAACAACTGAAGCTTTTTTGCTAAGAAGAAGTAGCATCTTCTTCTGATGCATCTAACACCAAGAGGCCTTCCTTCCTAAACAATTTTGTACTTTGTTAAAGAAGTAAAATATAACCAGCTCACCAGCCCTTCCCGGTTTCTGGCAAGCTCCAACACCACAGCTCTCACCCTGACTAAGCCCTCCCCCAAAATTACAGTCACAATTAAAATTCCATCATCACTTCATGACTAAGTCCTGCCCTGAGTTTGCCTCTGAAAGGCCTACGTTTCAGATATCTGTCCCACCACCTCGTTCTGCATCCATTTAGCAATTATTGCACTTCGGGTGTGACACTCTGTGGGGAACAAACATTTGATGTTTTGGAGTGTCTGTATCTCCCAACTTTTGCTGTTCTCTAGTAGGTGAGATAATGCTTCTTTCCATAAGTGCTTACTTGGTCCTTATTGCATTGACATTTGCTCTTAAAAGACTGGAGCAGATGGTGAGAGTGAGGAAGAAACAAGCTGTTATCATTGAAGAAATGAAGATATTATGAAGAAATGATTGCTCTAATTAAAATTCACGCCCAACATAGCCTACCTTTGTTTAATGCCTTAACCATGCAGACATCACAGCTATTTACAACTCCAAGGAGCTCAAGAGCATCTAATTATCTCTATTTTTACACAGACTATCCATCAATTTTTCAGTGAACCAAATGACCTTTTCAGAGAGTTATCATTTCCACACTTTTGTATTTTCTCTGCTGCTAATTGATAAAATAAAGGCCTTGCTGAGTGTAAAGCAGTGAAGGTGTGTTTTATGCAATCAACAACAATTTTTCTTTCAAATGAATTCAAGTCAGTCTTGGCAAAAGATGAAAAGGAGAGTCAATAATTCAAGCTAGTTATGTTTTCTTTCCTTATTAAATCAGTTGAAATTATCTTTGTTCTTCTAAGACAGGCTCTGAAGGGTCTATTAAAGTGTTCATGGCATGGTATCACTCACTTGGCACAGATAATTAAAATATTGTAATTTTATAAAATCTTGCAGCTATAAGGAACTTTGCAGAACTATCAGCAGTTGGTTCAGTCTTTTGAAATGAGAGATGTAGAAATGAGGTTCCCAGAACTGACTGTGGCTGACTTGAGTTCAAATCCTATCAGAACTAGAACCCAGTATTTAAGATGCTTGCTGACACACTTCATTTATGTAAATATAGGAACTCTAACAAGCCTGACTGATGTGGCTTTATTTGGTGGAGAAGTCTCTATAACTTCCCTGTATGGAATTCATCAAATATATCCAGATTTCAGGCCCCACTAAGGGCATCCTCATCACAATGTTCTTGACTATTCCTGAATCTGAACTTCTATAGTTCCTATTTTCATTAGTTATATAATGACATAAGAGCAGCCACACTGACTATATTCTGGAGACCCTGGGTTGGTTGCAAACAGTTAATCAACATAGCTATTAAACAAAGTTTGGAAGTTCAAATTCTCTCCACAGGTGCTTCAGAAGAAAGGCCTAGGTTTTCTACTTCACCCCAAATAAGCCAATAAAGCCCTGCTCCTGTGCGTACAGAGTACCACGGAGCAACACTGATTTGATACTAGCGGCTTTACTATTGTTGGTTGCCGTTGCATCATTTCTCACTCAGATCCCATGTGACTATAGAACTTCTGCTTGGATTTCAAAGGCGGTAATGCTTATCAAAGCAGAGACTCACGTCTTTCTCTCTAGGGTTTGATCCACTAACCTTTTCTGAGTACCATAAGGCAGGGCTTGTGTCTTCAGCAGAGTGTACAGTAAGTTTTTGTGTATTGGATGATTCTGTAAATTATACTACACATACAGTATTCCCTTCTTGCTTCTGGCAGCTGGGGGTGCTATGCCAGCTGAGGTTTGCATGTGGAGCCTCTGAGACAAACAAAGCAAAACAAACCCAAATATAGGATGTTGCTGTGAGTGTTTGAGCTGTGAGTGGGGCTGCCGACTGCCTCCCCCTGCCCTGTGCTTGTCACCCAGCCTTCAGGGCCGACCTTGCGTAGATGTTTACTTTGGATCATCATCTGAGATTCTGTTTCTCTGATCTGCATTTGCAGCCAAGTGTCTTCACGTCAGGTTCTAGGAAAAGCAGGCATCTGCAGCAGTTGTCACGATGCTGAGGGGTTTACACATGAGTGTGTGTGTGTGTGTGTGTGTGTGTGTGTGTGTGTAGTCGGCAGTGGGCTTTACGTACTTGGCTGATGTATAATTATTCATGCTTACTCTGTGTTATAATAGGGATTTTATAGGGATACTTACTTAGAGAGGTGTAACTTGTTCCCCCTGGCAGTCCCCACTCCCAAATGGAAGCATTCAAGGCTTGAAAAGAGAAAAGCTCAAGGTCTCTTCCCTAGTAAATGATACTGATGGTTGGTCTCCTGGAGGGATGGGGAGAAAGGACAGCCAGGTGAGTGGGTGGGGGTGGAACTGGCAGGACATACTCTATGGCATCTGAATATTTAATAGGCTTTCAATTTTACTACAGAAATAGTTGCATGAGTGGAGATTTGTTTCCTACTCAGTCCCTACAGCCTTTTCTGTGCCTCCTGGCCATTTGCTGAAGCCTATGGTCTTCAGTATAGATTATACCTCAATATAAAGGAAACTAAAATACTCACCACTGGACCAATAGGCAACATCATGATAAATGGAGAGGAGACTGAAATTTTCAAGGATTTCCTTTTACTGGGTTCATAATCAACACTTTTGGTAGCAGTAGTCAATAAAGACTTTTATCTCCCCCAAAGCTGTTGTCAGAGACCTCTTCAAAGTGCTTAAAATGTGAGAATGTCAATTTAAAGATTAAAGTGTATCTGACTTCAGCCAGTGTCTTTTCAAATTATATGCAATTTGGTGGAGTGGATGTGAGACATATACATGTGAAAGCTGGTCAATGAAAGAGGAAGACTATCAATGGCTTGGAATTACAGGGTTGATAAAGAATACTGAATATGCCAGAAAGGAAACAAATCTGTTACAGAAGAAGTACAATCAAGGTGTTCCTTTGAGGCCGAGATGGTAAAATTTCATCTCACTTACTTTGGGTATGTTGCCAAGTGGCAAAAATTCCTGAAAAAACTAGAGGGTTAGTGAAAAAGAAGATCTTTGATGAGACGGATTGACACAGTGACTTTAAGCATGGTGGAGATGTTGAAGGTAATACAGGACAAGACAAAGTTTCAATCTCCAGTTCTTAGAGGCTCTGTGAGTCATAGTGGAGTTGATACCACCTAACAACAATAACAATGGGTATTCCAGAAATTGATGTGATACCAATTGACATGTTCAAGTGACAGATGCAGCCCTGGATGTGCTCACCAGGCCATATCAGGAAATTTGGACAGCTACCTTGCTGACTGAAAGAGATCCATATTTGTTCCCATTCCCTAATAAGGGTGATCCAACAAAATGTGGAAACTATTGAACAATATAATTAATTTCATGTGCAAGCAAAACACTACTGAAGATCATTCAAAGATATCTAGAACAGTACATAGACAGGGAACTGCCAGAAGTTCTAGCTGAATTCATGGCACCAGAGATATTATTGCTGATGTCAGGTGGGTCTGGCTGAGAGCAGAGAATACCAGAAGAATGTCAATTTATGTTTAATTGACTATGCAAAGGCATTTGACTGTGTAGGTGATTATTGCAGGTTATGGTTAACATTGAGAAGAATGGGAATCTCAGAGCACTTAATCGTGCTGATGCAAAACCTATACCTAAGTCAAGAGGTTTTTGTATACAATGTATACAAACTTTGTAAGCAAAGGAATATAATTTTTTTAAAAAGAGACTTTTTTGCCAACAAACCCAAAGAACACTACATGGTTTAATATTAAGAAAGGTATGTGTCAGGGTTTTATTCTCTCTCCATACCTATTTAATCTGTTTGTTGAGCAAATGATTCCAGAAGCTGCACTCTATGAAGAAAAATGTAGCACTAAGATTGGGGGGAACACTGGTCAACGACCTTTGGTATGCAGATGACACAGCCTTTATTGTTTAAAGTGAGGAGGACTTGAAGCACTTGCTGTGGAAGAACAAATAATGGAGCCTTCAATAGAGATTGTATCTCAACATTAAGAAAAAATCACCACCAGACCAATAGATGACATCACGATAAATGGTGAAAAGATTAAAACTGACAATGACTTCATCTTACTTGGATCCACAGTAAATACACTTGGCACCAGCAGTCTGGAGGTCAGGAGATGTATTGCATTGAGTAACTGCACTCACGGTCCTATCCGAATTATTAAGGAGCAAGAATGTTAGTTTGAGGACTAACGTGCACCTGATTCAGACTATAGTTTTTTCAATCACTTGCTATCCATCTGAGAGCTAGACAATTAGTGAGGATGATAGGAGAAAAAAATGATGCCTGTAAGTTGTGGTGTTGAAGGAAAGTATTGAATATCCCATTGGGTGCCCAAAGAACAGATATATCTTGGAGAAGATGAGGCCAGATTGTTTCTTGGAAGCAAGGAGAGTGAAGCTTTATCTTGCATACTTTGGGTATTTTGCTTGGAGAGTCTATTCCCTAGAGAAGGACATCATGCTTGGAAAGGTGGAGGGATAACAAAGAAGAGGAAAACCCTTCACCAGGTAGATTGACACAGTGAGTGCAGCAATGGGCTTGAGTGTGACAGAGATTGTGAGGTTGCCACAGTATAATATAGGATTCAGATCTATTGTTTATAGGGTCGCTATGAGTTGTATTTGATTCAATAGCTTCTTGGCAAAAAACAAGGCCCCAGGAATTGACAACTTACCAATTGACATATTTCAATAAACAGATGCTGTACTGGATGTGCTCACCAGATAATACCAAGAAATCTGACTGAAAGAGAGTCATCTTTATTCCCATTCTAAAAAAGATGACCCAACAAAGTGTGGAAATTATTGAACAATGTCATTAATATCACATCTAAGCAAGATCCTGCTGAAAATTATTAAAAAATGACTGGAACAGCACGTCAACAGAGAACTTCCAGATGTGCAGGCTGTGGTTAGAAAAGGCCAGGGGACATTATAGCTAATGTTTGATGGATCTTGACTGAAAGCAAAGAGTGCCAGAGGAATGTCTCTCTGTGTTTCATTGACTATGCAAAGACATTTGACTGCGTGGATCAGAACAAATTGTGGCTGACTTTGAGATGAATGAGAATCCCAGAACACTTGACTGTGCTCACGTAAAACCTATACTTGGACCATGAGGCAGTCATCAGAACAGAGCAAAGAAACATTACATGGTTCAACATCAGGGAAGAGATGCATCCTGTCTCCATACCTTGTCATTCTATATGCAGGACAGATCATCTGGGAGGCTGGGCTCTTTGAGGAGTAATGTGGCATCAGGATTGGAGGAAGACTCACCAACAACCTGCATTAAGCAGGTGACACAACCTTGCTTGCCAAAACTGAGAAAGACCTGCACCATTTGCAGCAGAAGGTGAAGGACTACAGTCTTCAATATGGATTGAAGTTCAACATCAAGAAAACAAAGATTTGCACCACTGGATCAACTGACACTATTGCTACTAGCAGCCAGGAGATCTGGAGAAATCTTGCATTGGGAAAGTCTGTTGCCAGGGACCTTTTCAAGGTCCTGAAGAGCAACAATGAATGTTTAAAGATTAAGACGTACCTAATTCAAGCCATGATCTTTCTAACACAATCCAATTTGAGAGATAGACAACAAATAAAGATAATAGAAGAAGAATTGATGCTTTTGATTTGTGGTCTTGGAGAATAGTACTGAATATCCTATGAACTGTCAAAAGAATACAAGCCCAGACTGCTCCTTAGAGGCAAAGCTAGCAAGCTTCATCTCACATACTTTGGGCATGTTGTTAGGATATACTATCCAGATTTGTTGTTCATAGGATTGTTCTGAGTGGTACTCCTCTGGGTGGAACTGAACAACAACATCAACAGAAACGTGTTCCTTAGAAGAAAGATAAGCAATCTCCTCTCATTACAGTGTAAAACCTCAGAAACCCAATGGAGTGTTGCTTTGAATCAGAGGCAACTTGATGGCTGTGAGTTTTCTAAATGATGAGTCATTTGCATGTCCCACCCTCCTAATCTTCACATGTTTTGTAACTGAGACCCAGTAGAGAAAACCATATCAGCTGTCAATTTCTGTCTTGAAAACTCTGTCTAGGAATACAGTGTATTTCTTGGTTGAGGGCTACTTACATATTTTAAGTGGTGACCTTAGCCTTTTCTGCAATCTTTCTATACTATGGTTTTTAGACTATTATCTTTGAGGGTAAATTCTTATATGCAGCAGTGCTGTTGGGAGAAGGGGAACATGTTTGTATATGCTGAGCACCAAACCAGAATTGTGTGCTGCATTCAAAGTTTCCCTGTGAGTCAGAGACATTTCAATAATATTTAACATTTATTTGCGGGCATCTCACAGTCCACACTGAGTTATATTCACGTCTGTTTTAACACAAATTCCATCCCAGCTACCTTTCATCATCTCCTCCTTGTAGATTTCAAATCTCAAAGTCTCTACAAAGGTGACCCAGTTTCAGGGTAGACATGTTGTGCTATTTTCCCCACTTAGAGACTGATTATTTCTTTGCCCCTTGGAATAGATGATAATAGGGTTTTGCTGTACAGATGCATAATTCTCTGGGCAAGTAATCTGGCCATACTCCATTTACAGAGCAGCATTTTTCAGACTTTTCTCTATGGGTAAATTGCCTAGGAATTTTGCTAATGTGAAAATTCTTATTCAGTGGTTCTAGGCTGGGCCTAAGACTCTGCATCTCTAATAGCTGTTCACAAGGTTGCCCAAGACCTCAAAGTAAACCTGTTTAATCATGTCAAGCTTTGGGGTTAATTTTCTTGACAATTACTCAGCACAATATCACTGCAAATGAATTTATGTGTGTTATCCCTGGGTACATGCATTGCCAATTCATTTCTAGATAAATTAATTTGTGTACCTCCTCTTACTCATTTATTCTTCCTCATCTACCCTTTTATTAATTAAAAATTAATAGTATTAATTTTATTAATCAAGAAATCAATTCTTAAAAATTAACTAATACAAAATTTCTTGAGAGATATTTCAAATCATTTGGTATTACCAGAATATCTAACCAATGAAAATCTGTGATCTGAAAACAGATCTGACAGACTCACTTGTTTTGGATACCTCATTATGTTTGGTAGATCACTAAAGGAGAACATTGATGGAGGAGGAGATGACACAGTTGGGCACAAGACTGCAATGACGAACTTGAACATGAAGATCATCTTAAAAATGATACAGGACTGATTGGCAATACTTTGTTCTGCTGTACAAGAGAGTTGCTTTGATGGTAGCTGGAGTTGCTTTGATGGCTTTAATGGTAGCTAACAACAGCAATAACTGCATTAGGGGCCTGATGCCTATTCCTTGTTCACAGTCTGTCAGGGAATAATATGACTGTACAAAGTGATTTGTTTTTTGAGAAAAAGAAAGCACATTGATGGGAAATCTCTACTAATCCACACAGCAATGTCCTTCCATACAAGATTTCGTTAGATCTTCTACCTCCAAGAAGCTTCTCCTAAATATCTCGGTCTTCCTCCTGATGCTTTTTCTTTTTTATATCATTTGACACCTAGAGTCTGTACCATCACTCTATTTAGCATTTCAATGTAATTGGTTATAATGTCATGTATGTGAGACTAAGTTCCTCAAACAGGCTGCAGTATTAGTCAGGAAACTTTCACATACAAATGTCGAAACTCTTTAACTCCAAGATTTAATAAGAAAATTAAGGAGACAATGAGAAATTCACAAATAGACAGCCCTAGCACAACAGGGTCCAGGTGTGCAAGTAATATTTTCAAAGCTTGTCCATTTTGCTCTGCCTTCTGCCACATAGGCTTTGATCTTAGGCAGGTGTTCTCTTTATACATAAGGTGAGAAATAATGGCCTTATGAAGGGGGGAAGAAAAAGAAAACCTCTTTCACCAAGTTATACATATTCAGCTCAGAAAGTGAAGTGAATTTTTTTAGTATTCATGCTCACCCCTCAGCAAATGCCTCACATTTGTCCATGGAAATGGGTTCCACCAATTGGTGATCCTGAGTGTGCCCATCTCTTGGGTCTGCCAGGTGACAAGGAGTTGATGAGTGCCTAGGACCAAATTGAAGAAATTCCAGACAGCCAAAATTCCATGATAATCACAACTGCTATTTCTTCATGTATTGTACCTCTTGAAGGGCCAGAGCTGGCTGTGCAAATGAAGAAAAAATTCTATCTTGATTTTATAATTCCTATGGCAGCCCATTAACTTGTTTCTCAGGACTTCTTCCCTCTTTCAAAACCAAGGGCTCTGTGGTATTAAACCAATACTTTTGCCCTTGAGCCCTCCTGACTGCAACACTTGAAGAAGGCTTGGAATGTCTTAAGCCGAAGGGGAACAGAAGTGGACCCATCACAGTTTTCCAAAGAAAAACACTCATCCCACTTCGGGCCCTTGGGCCAAAATGGGAGCACTGATAGACAGGTCATTCACAGAGTACCACTATCTTTACATACTTATAACTGCCTAACATCTATCAAGAAATGAGCCATAATTTCAAGAAAGAAGGAAGCATCAAACACCATGGAAAAAACCCAAAATAACCCCTCGCCTAAAAAAAGCAGAGCTTATTGAAGACCTATTGAATACCCTGGACACAGAGAAACAGAAGAAATATGTTGATGATGTGGAGTTACTTGAACATCTAGAGAAGAAGGTGCAAATGATGGAAGAAACAATGGAAGTTATTAAGAAAGACAGAATATACTCCAGATACAGAGTGTTGGGGAATGGTGGAGAGGAAAGGAGGGCCTCTGGTCAAGACAGATCGCCTAAGCTCCAGATTAGTGCAAGCCTCCCAAGGGACTTTAATATGGGGTAGAGAAAGCTCCCCTGTGTTTGGCTGTACTTGCTTGAGAAAGCTCGCCACCTGGGAAGCTGGCTGCTGCATGTGTTGAACTGGGAGTGGTTCGCATGAGGCTGAGGTCTCCTAACCAATCCACATGTCCCACATCTGTAAGCCCACCCATCCTGTTTTCCTGTTTACTTGTTTGTATATAAGTGCACTACAGTCTCCAATAAAATTGAGCTGGATTGACTCTCTGATTCTCTCCTGGAGTGGTGTGTCTCCGTTGTGCTTACTCCCATTAGGGTGTCACTGTTGGTTGCCAGCAGATGGACAGTGACAACAGAGCACCAAAGAAATATATCAATGAGGAGAAACTTGAACAACTATGGAAGGAAATGGAAAAGATGAAAGGAAAAAGTGAAGCTGTAGATAAAGAGGTACCAGAATTTAAAAAATCATTATAAGACAGAGAAGGTACAGCCAACATAGTACTAGAAATAAAAGAAATGTATGAGAGTACAATCCAAAATATTAAGACTGAAACAGCAAAAGTGTCCACCATGCTAGAGGGACAAGAAAAAGTAGAATAGAAGAGATAGAACAGAGAGACAGTGAGCTAGAAGACCAAAGGCTCAATGGAAACATATTACAAGAAAAATTAGAATGATATATAAAGAAAATGAAGAAAACATTAGAATCATATGGGGTGACATTAAAAGGAAAGGATACATGTGATTGGAATTACAGAACATGAGAGGGACAGGGAAATCACTGAGAAAACTGTGGAAAACGTAGTAGAAGAACACTTCCCAGATATTATGAAGACCGGAGAAATTCACATTCAAGATGCTCAGTGAACACCAAATAGACTAGACCCCAAAAGAAAACCATCAAGACATATCATAGAAAAATTCTCCAAATTAAAAGATAAGGATGTTGCTATTGTTATGGGCCATTGAGTCATCTATAAGTCATAGTGGCCTATATTAGTTGTGAATCCTTCCTAATATGAAGCCAATATCATTGTCTCTGACAGACCTAAGCCCATTTCTCCAGTTGGAATAAATCCATCTCATTCTGAGTGCTCCTGTTCTGTCCTTTCCATCCATCCTTCCAAGCATGATATCCTTTTCAAGGACTGATCTTTCTGGCCACATGCCCAAAGTACGTGAAATGGAGCTTCAAAATGCTTGCATCCAGGGAGAAGTTTGGTTTCACTCTCTCCAGGATGAATCTGTTTGTTCTTGTGGCAGTTCATGGTATGTTAAAAACTCTTCTTCAGCACCACAACTCAAAGGCATTGATCCTTCTTCTTAGTCATTGTCTAGTTATTTGATTCATAGCATGTAATTGCAAAGACCATAGCCTGGATCAGGCATGCCTTAGTCTACATACTAATATTATTGTTCTTCAGTATTCTAGAGAAATCCCTGACAACAGACTTACCCAATGTAATTAATCTTTTGAATTCTGACAGCTGGTGCAAAGCATGTTGATTGTGGAACCAAGCAAGCTAAAATTGTTAATAAGTTCAATCTCTTCTTCATCTTTTCTAAAGTTGCCAGTTGGTCCAGTGATGAGAACCATTGTTTTCTTGATGCTCAGCTTCAAGCCATATTGAAGACTACAGTCCTTAATTTTCTACAGCAAATGGGAAATGTCCTTCTTAGGTTCAGCAAGCAAAGTTGTGTAATCTGCATAATGCAGGTTGTTGATGGGTCTTCCTCTAAAACTGATGCTACATTCCTCCTCATAAAGTTCAGCCTCCTGAATGATCTGTTCTGCATATAAATTGAAAAGGTATAAAGATAAGGATAGAATACTAAAAACGCATGAGAAAACCAGAGTCATCTACAAAGGAGAAACAATTAGATTAAGTTGTGATTTCTCAGAAGAAAACATGTGAGGAAGAAGACAATGGGATGGCATATAAGAAAGTTGAAAGAAAAGAAAACAATTGGCAGTTGAGGATCCTGTACTCAGCAAAGCTGTCCATCAAATATGAAAGATAAAATAGGTCATTTGCAGAAAAGAAGTAATTTAAGGATTTTGCTAAAACTGTAATAAAACTACAAGAAATTGTAAAGAAAGTCCCTCAAACAGACTAAAGAAAAAGTGGATGGATCTTAGTAACCAGAAACAACAGAAAAAGAAACACAGCAAAATGGCAACAATAAACCTGGCCTGTCAATAATCACACTTAATGTGAATAGATTAAATGTACCAATTAAGAGAAAAAGCATAGCAGAATGGATAAAAAAGCACAAATCCAAACAATATGTTGCCTACAAAAGACACATTTACAGTATATTATAGAATAAGCATGAGAATCTGGGGGCAGGAAGGGTGGAAGCAGAGGGGTGAGAAGGAGTGAGGGGGAATTACTCATGGGTTGTACCATTTAATGAGTGGGGGTTTAGATAAATGGGAAGAATATGGTGTGAGAAACAAAGTACTCAAATTTTGTAAATAAATAATATAATTTAAAAATCCTATTTGGAGCTGTAAAAAATATTCAATATATTGTGAAGCTATCCTTGATGAAATGGATTGATTCAATGAATAGGGTAATGGAGGTAGGTGTGTCAGAGACAATAAGATTGGCGCAGAATAGAGCAAGGTTTAGGCTGTTGTACATAGGGATGCTATGATTCTCAGGTGACTCGATGGCACATAACAACAACAACAACATCCAGAATAAGACTAAATTGTTTAATGTGGAGTTTACAACAATTTTTAAAAAGTGAGCTAAAAAGGTAAACTTTTAAAAATGTAGAGAAAAAAGACATCTAAGAAATGAAGAGAAAGATTCAAAATCAAAAGGATGGAAAAATATAACAAGCAAATGACATTTAAAAAAGCATGAATTAAAATACTAATCTCTGATAAAACAGACTTCAAGATGAAAACAAACATAACAGATAAGGAAGAACACTATATAATGACTAAAGGCACAATAGATCAAGAAGACAAGACAACATAATCTTGGTCAACATTTATGTACCTAATAATAGACCTGCAAAATACATTAAAAAACCAGTTAACATAATTGAAGAAAGAAATACAAAGCACTGTAATAGTGGTAGGAGACTTCAACATGCCACTCTCACCAAAGGATAGGTCAACTCAAAAGAATTTTAACAAAGATGCAGAAGATCTAATCTATACAATTAGCCAACTAGACCTTACGGATGTATTCAGGGTAATGTATCTAACTAAAACTTGATTTATTTTCTTCTCAAGTGTACAATTTATTTCTTCTCATGGTACATTCTCCTTAATTTATCATATATTAGGACACAAAGGAAGCCTCAATAAATTAAAAATTATTAAAATAATTTGAAGTATCTTCTCAGACCGTGATGCCATAAAACTAGAAATTAACCACAAGTGGGTAAAGCTTACAAAACCACTACATGGAAGCTAAATAACTCCCTCTAGAACATGATTGGGTTATAGAAGAAATAAGGAATGAAATAAAAAAGTTCCTGAAACAAATGAAAATCAAAATACAATGTACTAAAAATTCTGGGATGCAGCTAAGCTGGTCCTCAGGGGGCACTTCATAGCAATAGGCACACAAAAAAAGAAAGAAAGAGAGGAGAAAAAGCAATGATTTAACTCAACACCTCCATCAACTAGAAAAAGAACAACAATCTAATTCCATAGCCACTAGAAGAGAGGAAATTATTAGAACAAAAGCTGAAATCAATGAGGTAGAAAACAGAAAAACTGCTGAAACCATCAACAAGACTGGGAGATGGTTTTTTGAAAGGGTCAGTGAAACTGACAAACTTAACAAAAGAAAAGAAAAAGACACAGATAATTAAGAAACTATAGAGGTGACATCACACCAAACCTAAAAGAAAATAGATAAGAATTATGTCAGAATATTATCAAAAGCTATTCTCTGATGAATTTGAAAATCTAAAGGAAATGGACAAATTCCTGGAAACTCATACCCTACTCAGATTGACAGAGATAGATGCAGAACACTTGAACAAATCAATCACAATATAAGAAATTGAGCAATTTAAAAAAAGACTTCCCCCCCCTAAAAAAGTCCAGATGGCTTCACAGCTGAATTCTACCAAACATTCAGAGAGGATATACCACCAATTCTAATTAAATTATTTAAAAAAATAAAAAAGAAGGAATACTTCCAGAGACATTCTATGACACAAGCCTAACCTTAATACCAAAACCACACAAAGATATTACCAAAAATGAAAACTACAGACCAATATCTTTCATGAATATAGATGCAAAAACCCTTAACAAAACACTGGCCAATAGAATCAAACAGCATATGAAGAAGATAATTCATTATGACCAAATGAAATTCATAACACTATGCAAGAATGCTTCAACATAAGAAAAACACATCACATTAACAAAGCAAATAATAAGAATCACATGATCCTTGGAATTAATGCAGAAAAGGTCTTTGACAAAATTCAACATCTCTTCCTAATTAAAACAATCAGCAAAATAGGAACAGAAAGGGATTTTTCCTCAATATAATGAAAAGTATATACACAAAACCAAGAGCCAATAACATTCTCAAAGGAGAAAGACTAAAAGCATTTTCCTTGTGAACAGGGACCAGATAAGGATGTCCACTGTTACCGTTCCTATTCAATATTGTATTGGATGTACTTGCTAGGGCAATATGACAAGAGAAGGAAATGAAAAGACATCCAGATTGGGAAAGAGGTGGTAAAACTGTCACTATATGCAGATGATATGATCGTGTACACAGATAAGCCCAAGGACTCAACAACAACAGCAAAACCTATTAGAGCTAGTGGACCAATTTAATAGAGTGGTAGGATACAAGATAAATATACAAAAGTCAGTGGGATTCCTCCACAATAACAAAGAAAACACAGAGAAGGAAACCATGGAAGCAATACCATTTACAATAGTCACAAATTGAGTTACTTAGGAATAAACCTAACTAGAAACACAAAAGACCTTTACAAAGATACTACAAAATGCTTCTGAGAGAAACAATAAGACCTAAATAAGTGGAAAAGTGTTCCCTGTTCATGGATAGATAGCCTCAATAGACTAAAAATGACAATCCTACTAAATCAATCTACATGTTTAATGTAACCCTAATACAGACACCAAATTGACTTTTTTATTCTTTTTTAAAATTGTTATTTAAATGAAAGTTCATAGAAAAGCTGCATTTTCATTCATTCATTGTTGCACATTTTCCTTCCTACCCCCTTCAGTCCATATATATATGTTCGTTGTTGCATCATTTCCTTCCTCTCCCCATCCTTCCCCAGTTCACTTTGCTATCGACTTTTTTAAATAAAATTTTATTTTATAGTGATTTGCTTACAAAGTTTATATATATATATTGTTTTTCAAAATATCCAGTGTGATAATCCAATTCACTTTTCAAAGAGATAGAAAAGGCAATTGTCAAGTTCATTTGGAGATGAAAGAGACCTTGAATAAGCAAAGCACTTCTGAAAAACAAAAATGAAGTGGAAGGGTGAAAACATATTACACAGTGGTAGTAACCAAAATAGCATGGTACTGGGACAATGACAGGAACATAGGCCAATGGAACAGAATCAGGAACCCAGAAATTAGCCCATCTATCTATAGTCAACTGATATTCAACAAGGAAACAAAATCTGTCAAATGGGGAAATGACAATCTCTTCAACAAATGGTGTTGGCAAAACTTTACTGCTATCTGCAGAAAGTTGAACTAGAATCCACACCTCATCCATTTCACCAAACACAAAAATAATCTCAAGGTGGATCAGAGTTGTAGGTGTAAAGCCCCAAACCATAAACATCATAAGAAACAAATTGGGAGCAACCTCAGAAGTCCTCGCCTGTGGTATAAAGAGGCTGACTAATACAGTCAGAAATACATGACCAGGAAAGAATAAAACTGATGAATGGGACCTTTTGAAAATTAAATTCCTGTGAGAATCAAAAGTTTTTCCCAGCAAGGAGAAAAGAAAATCTACTGACTTGGAAAAAAGCATTTTGCTTATGAGACAAGGGTCTCATAACACAAGTTTACAGAATCCTACATGGCCTACACAAGAAAAAGATCAATAAACCCAATCACAAAGTGGGCAAAGACATGGAAAGACTTTTCACAGAGGAAGACATTTGGATGGCCAACAGGCACATGAAGAAATGCTCAAAAGCACTGGCAATAAGAGAGATGCAAATCAAAATCACAATGAGATACCATCTCACTCCAGTAGCAGTGGCAAAGTTTAACAGGACATCAAGCAATAAATGTTGGAGAGGAAGTAGATAGAGTGACAGAAACTTTCATATATTGTTGGGATTGTAAAATGGTACAACCACTCTCAAAGATAGTTTGGTATTTCCTCAAAAAGCTGAATATAGAAATTCTT
Source organism: Elephantulus edwardii (assembly GCF_000299155.1). Classification (NCBI taxonomy): domain Eukaryota; kingdom Metazoa; phylum Chordata; class Mammalia; order Macroscelidea; family Macroscelididae; genus Elephantulus; species Elephantulus edwardii. The sequence goes on from NW_006399810.1 coordinate 7,948,557, forward strand.
TATGACCCCTCTATTCCACTGCTAGGAATATATCCCAAGGAAATTAGAACTGAGACACAAATGGAGGCTTGTATACCAATAGTTATAGCAGCATTATTCACAATTGCAAGAACATGGAAACAGCCCAAATGTCCAACCACAATTGAATGGGTTGAGAAATTATGGTACATTCACATGATAAAATACTATGCAGCACTTTGGAGCTAAGTGAATTGGGAGAGATTAGAGAGTGTTATGCTGAGTGAACTAACTCAGTCTCATAAGGAAAAATATTGCATAAGGCCATTATTGTAGGGATAGATAACTGGTAAAATACATATGAGGATCCAAGTCAGGGAGGGTGAGGATGGGCAGGGGGCTCATAGGGTCACATAATCTGGTGGCTGGAGAGATGGGGTGAGTGGTAAAAGAAGTGGGAAAGATCCTGTGGGGAACTGGAAAGACAAGATAATAGTGGGCATAGTTTAGTGGTGATTAATTTTATAAAACATAACAAATGGGAATGATTGTATAAAACACAAGGTGAATAAAGGATAGTGTGAAACACAATGTATATGAACTTTGTAAGCAAACCAATATAAAATAAAAATTAAAAACAAGAATAAATAATAGTATCCTTCTTATCTTCTGAAGCAGTGGTACTTAAGTTTGACTGCACATGAAATTCATAAATACCTAATAGCTTTAAAAAAATGCTAATGCCTAGGGCACACACTGAGTGTAGTACTTTGAGATAAGAAGTTGCACTGCCAGCCTACAGGCATGTGATTCGAATCCACCAGCTGCTCTGTGGGAGAAAGATGGGCAGTCTCATCCCGTGTGAGTTACTGCCTCAGAAAATTCTCTAAAAGGTCAGCTAAGAGTTGGTTCTGACTTAACTTCACACAACAAAAACAAGACACACATTGGATTTTCAGCTGGGAACCCAGGCATAAGCATTTTTTCAAAGCTCCCCCTAGTGGCTAAGGAGTTCGGCTGCCAGTCCAAAAGCAGGCAGTTCAAAACTCCTAGCTGATCTGAGGGAGGAAGAGATTAAATCCATATGACTTATGACCTCTGAAAATCCGTTGGACAGTGAGTTGTGAGTCAGACCTATAACAATACCTGTCTGGAAGGCATATAACAACAACAACAACAACAACAACAATATCTGCTTTGGAAGTGCAGGCAAGAATCAAATTCACAGAGAATAAGAATTTTCAGTCCAGAAGGAATCTTTAAGCCCATTTAGTTTGTCTCTTTTATTTTAAGGGCAAAATAACTTGCTCAAACTCCACGGTCAGTCGTTAGTCTAGAACTCAAGGTGACTATATTTTCAGCTCTGTGCTCTTTTTAAACACCTGATTTCATACATGCCTCAAACGAGGCTAAACGTAATAAAGCAACACAGCCAAGGGCTCAGAAAGCTCCCTGGCAAATCTGAAAAGGAAGAGAAAATACTTTGAAAATATTAAAGGTTATTACCAGATGTCAAATGAATGTCATGGAAATCGCTTCAAGATTTTCAACACACTGGGACTAATTGAATTCATTTCAATGTCTTTGTTAGCTTGAGGTCTTCTTGGGACTGTTCTCCTTGTCATTTTCTCCTGCTATTAATCACCTGCAAGCAAACTCAACTGGAAATAACTGTAAAATTTGTTATACTTCAACTGATCAGGGTTCAAGACACTTGATTCTTAACAGTTTATGTAGGATCAAAGATATGGCTGCCCTCCAAAAAAGTTGTGATGTTTACATCAAAGTTGAGATTGAATCCCTTTCAACCTCACTTCTCTTTAGCACTGAGATTTAAGTTCTTGCTGAAAACTTAAATGTAGCTCTGTATGTGTGTGTGTGTTTGTGTGTGTGTTTCAGTAATGAGCCCAAGTCCAAGCCTTGGCTTCTTGATGTCATGTAATGGACAGTAGAAGTGATTTCTCAACTAATCCGGCTCTTGCCTGTCAAGTTCAGCTAAGTGAACTTGGTAAGCAATCCTCCAAATATCCTTTTGATAAACGTCCCAGGTACCTTTCAGCCCTTACTGATCCTTGCAATCACAGTGGCATTGTTTAGGTCATGTTATGGAAAATGCTTTTGACAGAACAAATGCTGATCACCTGGTCTCCAGTTTGAGCGGGGGAGGGTAAAGCTGCGATCCAATCTGCTTTTTTCATCAGGAAAAAACAACATTCAATTCATTTCTTTATCTCTTTTCATGTGTGATGTTTTCCGTTTTAAGTGATTTGCGGCAGACTCCTTTTTTCTTTTCTCTCTCCCTTCCCCCTTCCTTTCTGTATAAGTCTCAAAAAGCAATGTCTGGCAGGGAGTTGATAAAGGAATTGCTTTTACTTGTTTCAGGTGCTGACTGCACAGTATGCCTTGTTATGCTGAGAGCTTAAAAAAACAAAAGTTAAAGACGACTGGACTTTAAAAGTGAAGAGCAGAAGAATTTCTAATTGCTGATAATATCCTGTGTCTACTAAGAGCAAGAGATGCTTGCCTTCTTTAAAAAAAAGTGTCTAAAGTTAACTTACTCATAGAATACCAGTCATAAATACTTTCATGTCTGACTCACTTAAGCTAGAGTTGTAACTTAACATTACCATGTGCCTTTATATTATTGAAGTTTAAAGGAATTCCTTTCAAAACCTAATGTTTGGCTCGTGATGAAAGAGAAATCAAACAGCTTATTCTAAGTTACATTCAATAATTACATAAGTAACCCTTTAAATACTAGATATGTAAATAATGCGCTATTCTTTTCATAATTACTTTGTGTACAAGGTTTGATAAAATCCCAAGATTGTAGTACATGTTTGTGGAGAAGATTAACAAATGTGATTCCTGTCTGAATGAAAGAAGTGGACTAGGAATGTCAAGATTTGTTGTTTCTCTGAACGTTTGCTTGGAACTGCTTGGTAGGAGACCAGGATGCTCTAGGAAAGCTGGGAAGGTCCAGCATGCTTTCTTTCCAGGTTTATCTAAACTATCCCAGGGTTCTGAAGCCTCTATTTTGTATGCTTCCAAGCTTGAAAGAACACATCCCCTCCAGAGGTTTTTGGCACTTCCTTCTGGTTGAGCTGGAAATACCTTGAGGGGAGTTTCAGATATTTCAGTTCTTGTCTCAACTTCGTCCAGGAAGAATGGTAACCTGTTCAGAAGCCCAGCTTCCTTAAATCTTCCCCACCCCCAGCTCCTCCAAGGGGAAAAAAAAGGTGATTTGGATTCAGATCAGCTAGGTTCAGCCCTTTTGCTCAGAACACACTTTTTTATAACTCTGTGTGTTGGTATGTGAGTTTTATGCTTATTGTAAAAAAAAAAAAATAACCAGAGTTCAGAGGTATACAACTGTATCACTTTTGTTTTTCTTTTTCTTTCCTAATGTCATATCCAAGATGGAGCTTCTGATACTAGCTCTTTAGGTACTTTACCAGACATGCGAACCCACAATAATGAAGAACCATCTCATTTCCATTCTCATTTTATGTGGTTTGAGTTTGGGCTCCAGAATGGCAATTAGAAAAGTTTATTGCTCCAAACACAGAGATTGGTTAAAGATTGATCATGTGACACAAAGGAGTGCAGTGAGACTTCGTTAATTTATCAAAAAAGTACTTACTGAATGACTATTACATGTAAGATCATTTTCCAGGATAATGCCATCAAGGTGTTTATCAGTAGCATAAGTGGTCAATGTACTTAGCTGCTAATTTAAAGGTTGAAGATTTGAGTCTACCCAGATGTGGCACAGAATAAAGGCCTGGTGATCTACCTCTGAAAAATCAGTCATTGCAAATCTCATGAAACATAATTCTCTTGTGACACACGTGAGGTAGTCATGAGTTGGAATTTATTCATTGGTAACTGGTGGTGCTCTGTGGGTCCATCAGAGAACTGTCAGGCAAAGATTCTTTTTTGTCTTAAAAAAAAGGCAAAAAACTTCTTATTGTGAATTGGGTAAAGATTGACAGAGCAGATCAATTTATTTTTTGATAATCTATACACATTTTGGGTGAAAGTTTACAGTGTAAGTTGGTTTTCCTTCCAACATTTCATCCTCATTTTGTTTCCTGACATTAACTGCAGTCTCCACAATGGCCCATAACTCACCCCACAGCCTCCTTGTGTTTACCAGCTCCATTCCTCCTTCTTTCCTAACCTGTCTGGCATCTTGAACTTTGTCCTTGAGCAAATGCTGCCTTTTGATCTTGGATGGTTGATTGCTTAAGGAGTGCATACCTCCGTAGTGGTGGTGTTCACTTATATTTTGTTTTGCTGAAAAGCATTGTTCCAGGTTCAAAGGGTGACTAAGACTCAAAGTCTCGAGCTTCCCACCAGTTTCCACCTGACCAGTAAGCCTGATTTTTTGGTTTTGTTTCTAAATTAAATTTTTATTTTATATTGGTTTACTTACATGCTCATTCATATACATTGGTTTTCACACCAGATCTTTTCCACTTACTTTACCCACTCCTCACTACACCCATCAAATTGTGTGACCCTTTGATTACCCCAACACCCCTGTCTATCCTCACACCTCTGCTCCTTTCTGCCTCCCTTACATCCATTTACAAGTTATATCAGTTATCATTTCTGCAATAATGGTTTTATAGAGTATTTGTCCTTATGAGACTAAGTTAGTTCACTTAAAGCAATGCTCCCCAGGCAGTCCCAAGTTAGGTAGTGATTTTAAAAAATCACTGCTCCTGTATACTGCATTGTATTCCATTGTGTGAATGTACCATAATTCCTCAATCCGTTCCTTTGTTTGTGGTTTGACACTTAATCTGTTTCCATGTTCGTGTGTGTGTGTGTGTGTGTGTGTGTGTGTGTGATGGTGAATAATGCTGCTATGAACATTAGTTTCCATTTGTGTCTCAGTTCTAATTTCCTTGGGGTATATACCAAGCAGTGGAATAGCTGAGTTACAGGGAATTTCTATGTTCAGAGTTATTTTTGTTGTTTTTTTTTTAAGAAACACCAAACTGCTTTCCAGAGTGGTTGTACTATTTTACAATCCCACCAACAGTGAGTGTATGAGTTCCTATCTCACCACATCCTCTCTAATATTTATTACTTGCTGTCCTATTAAACTTTGTCATTGCTACTGGAGTGAGATGGTATTTCATTGTGATTTTGATTTGCATCTCTCTTATTGCCAGTGCTTTTGAACATTTCTTCATGTGTCTGTTGGAAATCTGAACTTTCCCTCTGTGAAAAAGTCTTTCTATGTCTCTTGCCCATTTTGTAATTGAGTTATCAGTCTTTTTCTTGTGGAGGACCTGTAAGACTCTGTAAACTTTTGATATGAGACCCTTGTTTGAAATTATATTGCCAAATGTTTTTTCCCCAGTCAGTAGGTTTCCTTTTCACTCTGTTGGAAAATGTTTTTTATGTACACAGGGATTTAATCTTTAGAAGGTCCCATTCATCAGTTTTATCCTTTCCAGATTGCTTATTCCTGACATTTGGCATTTTCTTTTTTTGTCATAGACTAGGCCACCTAAAGCTTGATCCCAGCTTGTCTCAGATAAACTTTACTGTTTGGGGTTTTACTCCCAGGTCTCTGACCTACCTTGAGTTGATTTTTGTGTATGGTGTGAGATGTGGATCCTATTTCAGCTTTCTGCAGGTAGTAGTCCAGTTTCATCAGCACCATTTGTTGAAAAGGTTGTCATTTCCCCATTTGATAGGATTTATTTCTTTGTTGAATATCAGTTTATCATATATAGACGGGTCCACTTCTGATCTTTTTTTAGGATTTTGTATTTTGCCAAGATTCTGACCTCTACGAGCGAATATTCTATGAAGAGCAGAAAGCAGGAAAGACAATTAATGCACATTAAAAATTTTTTAAAGTTCTTATATTTGATAGCAATAAATGCTGTGATTAAAAAAGAAAAATTACATTCCAGCAAGAGAGATTGCTATAGGATTAAATAAGCTGGCCAAGATAAACTCATAATGAAGGAGACATTTGAGCAAAGTTTTATAGAAAAAATAATACAGCAAGCATATTATTTGAGAAAGTAATGTTCTAGGTGAAGAGAACAGCAATAAGCCATGGTGTCGGGGAGCCTCAAAGAAAACTACTGTGGTTGAGGTAGAGTGACATTAGTGGGCGCTGAGGTTAAGGAGATAAAGGACATAAAGTAAATATCATTAGGTCCTGTGAGCCATTAGTTTTTACATTGATTGAAATGGGGAGACATTGAAGTGTCTGAGCAGAGCACTGACATCCTAAATCTCAGTTTTAAGAGTATCTCTCTGACCATTGACCTGAGAAGAGAATAAAGTAGGAAAAAGCAGAAGCAGGGATATTTCCTATGAGATCATCCCGGCAGTCCAGGCCGGAAAAGATAGACATTAACACCAGTCAGCAGCTGATACTAGTGGGGAAGGTGAGTTCTTTCTGAAATGTATTTTGCAGGTAGGGCCCGCAGGATTTTCCTGATGACGTGGATGTCAGGAAATGATGGAGTTGCCCTCACTGAGATGAGGAAGGCAACAGACAGACATTTTGTTGGAGAAAAGATTACAAGTAGAAGTATAGTTTTGGACATGGTAAGCCTAGAACGCCATTATATTGAGCAGACAATTGGACATACAGGTGCTAAGTCTGGGGAAGAGGACTGCTCTGGAAATATAAAGTTGGGGTTACCAGTTTATTGTACTGTTATTAGTTGCCATTGAGTTGACTGACTCATGGCAACCCTGTGAACAGCAGGTCTAACCCCACCCAGCCTTATCTTGGCCAATCCTAAAGACCAGTCAAGCTCATTGTTTTCACTGAAAGAGTGACAATGGATTGGGAAAAAGAGATAACTATTTTTCCATTTTTAAGTGGAGAAGGCACGCCTACACTGGAAGAAAAGATGAGGCTTCACTAAGGACACTGGAGAGGAGTGACTAGTGGGATAGGTAGAGAGTGTAGTCCCCTTTGAGTACAATGTCCATAAGAAGTGGATCGATTAGCCAGGCTGATAGGCGGAGAAGTCTGATATTTTGGAATTGGCAGTGTGCAGATGAAGTTCAACAATATTTTTTACAAGAGAGGTTTTTGGCATTGATGGTGTCAAAAGTGTGAACTGCTTTAGACACTACATGGTGATTCTGCATTTTGAAACAAAATATACATAAATTAGTAGTTATTTAATTTGGGGGCATGATATTAAAAATGTTGGTGCCTCAACTTTGTCATTAGCAAAATAGAGGTGAAAATAGAACAGTACCATCATAGATAGAGAAAAGATTGAGACTTAACAATTCCAGCTTGCTTGGTTCCATAATCAACGCTCTTGGTATCTCAGTCATGAAATTAAAAGATGAACTCCATTGGGAAAGTCTACTGTCAAGGACTTCTCTAGACTACTGAAAAGCAATGATATCAGTCTAGAGACTAAGGTGCACCTGATTCAGGTCATGATCTTCACAATTACTTGCTATGCATCAGAGAGCTGGACAATGACCATGGATGACAGAAGAAGAATCATTACCTTTGAATTGTAGTGCTGAGAAGAGTCTTAAACATACCATGGACTGCCAAGACAACAAACAGGTCTATCTTGGAGAGGGTGAAACCAAGTTGCTCTTTGGAGGCAAGGATTTTGAAGCTCTGTCTCACATACTTTGGGGCACATGACCAGGAGGGACAAGTCCTTGGGGAAGGACATCGTGTCTGGATGGGTGAAGGATCAGCCCAGGAAAGAAAGACCCTGGATGAAATGGACTGACACTGTAACTGGGGTAATGGGGTAGGGGGTCAGAGATGGTGAGGTTGGCTTGAGATAGGACAGGGTTCAAAGGTAATTATGCACAGGGTCACTATGAGTCACACTCGACTTGATGGCACATAACAAAAACATGCTGAAGAATTGTTGTGAGGGTAGAATGGGAACAGGCTAAATTTTGCAAGCATTATAAAATGTTTACTATAATTATTATACTATCTTAGCATCTACTTTGCTATTTGGGGCAGGTTGTTAGGAGGGACCAGACCTTGAAGAAGGACATCATGCTTTGAAAGGTTAAATGTCATAGAAAGATTCCAAAGGACAGCTGAAAAGACAAAATTAATACTAAAATAAAGAGCTGGAGTTAGAAAATAAAAAGGGAGGAACTCACTCAACAGAAAGAATCAAAACATAAATTCAAAATATTGAAAGATGCTATTTGATAAATCTTGAGTAATCCAGGAAGCATCAAAAGAAAATGGAGAGAATACATAGAGTCTTTATACCAGAAAGAAATGACTGACATAGAACCATTTCAAGAAGTAGTACGTGATTAGAAGCCAGTGGTGATGAAGGAACATGTTTAAGCTGCACTGAAGGCATTGGCAAAAAATAAGGCCTCAAGAAGTGATGGAATACCAATTGAAGTGTTTCAATGAACTGATGTAGCTCTGGATGTGCTCACCAGTCTACACCAAGAAATTTGGAGGACAGCTACCTGGGCCAACTGACTGGAAGAGATCCATAGTCGTTCTTATTCTCATAAAAGAGGATTCCACAGAATGTGGATATTATCAAACAATATAATTAATATCACATACAACTAAAATCTTACTGAAGATTATCTCAAACCAGGTGGAACAGTACATTGACAAAGAATTGCCCTGGCACCAGGGATATCATTACTGATGTTAGATGGATCTTGACAGAAAGCAGAGAGTACAGAAGTATGTTTGTTTGTATTTTATTTACTCTGCAAAAGTATTTGACTATGTGAATTTTAACAAATTACGGCCAACATTGAGAAAAATAGGAATGCCAGAACACTTGATTGAATTCATGCAAACCATATATTTAAACAAAGAAGCTGTTGTTGAGAGTAAAGGAACATTGCCTGGTTTAAAGTAAAAAAAAGGAGTGCATCAGCGATGTGTTCTTTCTCTACACCTATTCAATATATATGACATATAAATCATTCCAGAGGCTGGATTTTATGAAGAGTGTGACATCAGCATTGGAGGAAGATTCTACATTATGCAGATGACACAATCTTGCTTGCTGAAAGCAAAGAAGACATGAAAGGTTTGCGGCAAAAGATAAAAGATAAAATTACACTTCTACTGAAGAAGACGAAAACCCTCACCACTTACGAACATCATGATAGATGGACGAAAGATTGAAGTTATCAACATTTAATTTTACTTCGATCTACAATCAACGCCTTTGTCACCAACACTCAAGGAATCAAAAGATCATCTCAAGAACATGAAAACAGCCTAAATGTCCAATCACAAATGAATGAATTGAGAAATTATGGTACATTAACACAATGGAATACTATGCAGCACATAGGAGAAATTATTTTGTAAATTATTACCTAACGAGGGAGAGGCTGGAGAAGACGTGATGGAGAAGAGTACTGAATATTCCATGGACTGCCAAGAGTACAAACAAATATATCTTGGAGATTGCAGCCTGGGTACTTCTTGGGGGGGCAAGGACGGTGAAGCTTTGTCTCATATATTTTAGAAGAGTATATATTGTTAGGAGAGACTTATCCTTAGAGGAGGATATTAAGCTTGAAAAGGTGAAAAGTCAGCAAAAGCGAGGAATGCCTACAGCAAGATAGATTGACCCAGTGACTGCTGCAATGGGTTCAAGTATGAGAGATGATGAGGACAATGCAGCACAGGACAAGGTTAAGATCCTTTGTTCGTGGAGTCACTATGAGGCATAGTCAACTGGAAGGCACATAACAATAACAACCATCTTCCTATATCTTTCCCAATACTTGTCTCAATCTTAGTTATAAGAATTCTTATAATTAAGAATATAACTAAACATTCTTATTTTAATGATTTTGCACTAACTATTAACATGTTTTGCACTCTTCCTGGATGATATTCTTGATATCCTCCCACAACTCATTTGGTCTTCACTCATTATTGTTCAAAGTCTCAAGCCTGTTCTTGAAATGGTTTTGAAATTCAGGTGGGTAGACTCAAGGTCATATTTCATTCCCGTGGATTTGATTTAATTTTTCCTAGCTTCAGTTTGAGCTTGCCTATGAGTAGTTGATGGTCTGTTCCACAATCAGCACCTGTCCTAGTTTTCACAGCTGATATTGAGGTTCTTCAGCAGTTCTTGCCACAGATGTAATCAATAAGATTTCTATGCATACAATCAGGTGAGATCCATGTGTATAACTTGCGTTTATGTCTCTTATAAAATGTATTTGAAATGAATAAATCATTGACTGTGCAAAATTCAATCATTCTATTTCCAGCTTCATTTCTGTCACCAAGTCTATGTTTTCCAACTACTTATCCTTCTCTGTTTCCAACTTTTGCATTACAGTCCCCCATTATTATTAAGACATCTTGATTGCATGTTCTATCGATCTCTGGGCGCAAAGCTTGGTAGAAATCTTCTATTTCCTCTTCTTTGGCTCTGGTTGTTCGTGCATATATCTGAATGATAGTGGTATTCACTGAACTACCTTGTAAATGTATGGATATTATCATGTCACTCACGATGTTGTACTTCAAGACACATCTAGAAATGGCTTTTTTAACTAGGAAAGCAACCCGATTTTTCCTCACCTTTTCATCTCCAGCATAATAGATCATGTAATTGTCTGACTCAAAATGTCCATGCCAGTTCATCTCATCTTGCCAATACCTAATATATCAATATTTATGTGTTCCATTTCTTCTTTAACAATATCTAATTTTCCTACATTTATGGTTCGCACATTTCATGTTCCAATCATTAGTGTCTGCTTACAACTGTTCTTCTTCCTTTGTATTTCCATATTTGAAAGTTCCACCTCAGTTGCCCTATCTGCTAGTCTAAGTGAGTTCTATTATTTTACATATGGTGTTTTGAGGTCTGCTATTTCTGAAGTGAATGGCTAACCCTACTTCTTAGTCTGTCTTAATCTGAATGCTCAGATTTAGAAAAGTAACTAACAGACACGCGTTTTATGGAAAAAAGCAGATGAAAGATATTTCCCCAATTATAGAAATAACCAATAGTTTTAGTGTTGCCCCTGCCCTTGACACGAGTGTCTTGACTCACCCATTTCCCTGCTCCACCAGCATTCCCTTTTACTTCCTCCTCCTCCCTTCAACTAACTCCCACTATCCAGCCCTTGATTTGATAGCTTATATCTCAAGCTTTATGGGCTTCTGTGATTCTAAACACTTCAACCTGTTGTCAATTTCTTATGCAAAAGTCATTACAAAGACAGAGGATGAAGAACAGACCAAAATGGATGTCAGAAGAGACTCTAAATATTGCACAAGAGCACCAAGAAGCCAAAGCAGAGGGAAGAAATCAAGATATTAAGGAGCTGCACAGAAGATTTCAAAAGGCAGCGTAGGAAGACAAAGTAAAATATTATAATGCAATGTGCAAGGAGCTAGAGTCAGAGAATCAAAAAGGCCATACTTACTCAGCATTTCTTAAGCTGAAGGAACTGAAGAACAAATTTAAACCTTGAATTGCAATACTTAAGGATGCTTTGGGCAGAATATTAAATGATCCAGGAGGTATTAAAAGAAGATGGAAAGAGTATACAGAGTCATTGTGCCAAAAGGAATTGGCAGACACAGAATTTCATCAAACAACATATGAGCAAGAGCCTGTGGTGATGAAGGAGGAAGTTCAAGCTGCTTTGAAAGAATTGGCAAAAAAATAAGGCACCAGGAATTGATGGTGTACCAATTGACATACTTCAAGTAACAGATGCTGCCCTAGATGTGCTCACCAAGTTGTGCCAAGAAATCTAGAGGACAACTACTTGGCCAAATGACTGAAGGAGATATATATTTGTTCCCATTCCAAAGAAAAGTGATCTGACAGATTGTGGGAATTACCAAACAATATAATTGATATCACATGAAAGTAATTTTCTGCTGAAGATTATCCAAAAAGTGACTGGAACAGCACATCAATGGAGAACTGCCAGAAGTGCAGGCTGGGTATAGAAAGGCTCATGGTACTAGGGATATTGTAGCTAATGTTAGATGGATCTGGGCTGAAAGCAGAGAGTACCAGAGGAATGTCTGTGTTTCATTGACTATGCAAAGGAATTTGACTGTGTGGATAACAACAAACTGTGGCTAACTCTGAGAAGAATGGGAATCCCAGAACCCTTGATCATGCTAATGCAAAACCTGTATGTGGACCAGGAGGCAGTCATCAGAACAGAGCAAGAAAACACTGATAGGTTCAAAATTGGAAAGGATGTATACTAGGAATATGTTTTATCTTCATACCTTTTCTATCTATATGGAGAACAGATTATCCAGGAAGCTGGACTCTATGAGGAGAAATGTTGGCATTAGGATTGGATGAAGATTCACCAACAACCTGCATTATGCACATGACACAACCCTACTTGCTGAAAATGAGGAGGACCTGAAGCGCTTGCTGCAGAAGGTCAAAGAATGCAGACTTCAATATGAACTGAGGCTCAATATCAAGAAATCATACCACTGGGCTGATTGGCAACATCATGATAGAGAGTGAAGAGACTGAGATTGTACACAGCTTTAGTTTGCTTGGCTCCACAATCAGCACTCTTGGCACCAGCAGCCAAGAAATTGAAAGATGTATTGCAATAGGAAAGTCTGTTGTTAGAGACCTCTCCAAAGTACTAAAGAGCAACAATGTCAGTCTGGAGACTAAGGTGTGCCTGAATACAGGCCATGGTCTTTGTAATCACTTGCTATGTGTTCAAAAACTGGACAATGACTAGGGATAATACAAAGAGAATTGATGCTTTTGAGTTGTGGTGTTGGAGGGACTGCTAAGAGAATGAACAAGTTTGTCCTGGAGAGGGTTAAACCAGGCTGCTCCTTGGAGGCAAGGATTCTGAAGCTTTGTCTGATACATTTTGGACATATTCCAAGGCAGGACCTTGGAATTCCAAGGCAGGAACTTCATGCTTGGAAGGGTGGAAGGACAGCACAGGAGAGGAAGACCCTCTATGAGATTGATTCAGTGACTGGAGTAATGGGGGTAGATGTGTTGGAGACAGTGAGATTGGCACAGGATAGAGCAGGGTTTTGGGCTGTTGTACATAGTGTGGCTATGAGTCACAGTCGACTCAATGGCACATAACACCAACAAACATTAATGTCTTGCTAGGCAAATGAGGAATTGAATATCATTTATTAATTCTATTTGTTCTCTGATTTTCTCCAAGTTTTGCATTATAAATTTACTTAATTATTATTCCTTTATATTAGATTTTGTAACTATACATATTTGACTAAAACTTGTCTTCAAGAATTGAAAACAGGTTCTCAGGGATAACATCATTTAATGAAATTTATTTTAGATTGAGTACATAAGTCATTTCAGAGTTCAAAAATCTATAGAACATTGAAACTCTGGACCTGGAGTTTCAGTTTTGTGGGTGAGAAGTTTGATATCAGTATTATTACATTGTTTTTCTAAAAGCTTGTGGGTGATTTTTTTTTTTTTAATTCTTAGGGTTCTCCTGTTTAGAAAGATGACTCTAGATATGGAACTTTCCCAGTCCTGTTGAGTTTTCTAGGGTCTCATCAGTCAGTCTATTTTACTTTTCTTCATCCCACAGCTCCTTTGCTTTGCTTTCTCTGCTCCATTTGGTTTTCTTTTTGGATTTTTTTTTTCTGAACTACCTGATAGACTTTAAACTTCTTTGTTTATTTTCCATGTCTCTTAAATTTTTGTTCCTACTTCCCACCTTGCTTTTTGTGTGTGATTTTCTTCTACAATGTTCTGAGAAATGTTCTGACTTCACCTTCTATTGCCTGCATTTGGTCTTCAGGTGCTTCATAATTCACCCATGTACAGAATATTTTCTTCCAACAAATGTTTTTACACTTCTTTTTCTTTTTAACAGTAGATTTTATTTTGTGGTTGTTGATTGCCATCGAGTCGAGCACAACTCATAGCAACCCTATGAACAAAAGGCCTGAAGTCTTTCTATAACTGTTGTCATTTATCAAAGTTCATATAATTTAAAGAGACATGTTGTTTAGGAAGTGGATGCTACTCATGCTTCCAAACCTGTCTTAAACTGGGAATGTAAATATCTTTTCCAATCTGCTTTGGAATAGTAATCTGAATTTTTAAAATTTCTTTTTTATTCTCTAAATGAACTCTACTTTCTCACAGGTTGCTTTTTGTTTGTTTGTTTTTCCTCTGTCTAGTTTTTTATTTTGATGAAAATGCCTGGTGGTCCTCAATCTGGAACTTTATAATATCCATGAAGAAAGTTTTCCAATATATAGGCAACTGCTAAACCTCATCTGACATATTTTGGGCATGTTGGCAAGAGGGAGTACTTGGAGAGGAACATCATGCATGCTTGGAAGGGTGAAGGGACAGTATAAGAGAGGAAGACCCTACCTGGGATGGATTGAGTCAGTTATTGGGGTAATAGGGGCAGATGTGTTGGAGACAATGAAACAAGCACAAAATAGAGCAGGTTTCAGAGCTGTTGTATATATAGGGTCATTATGAGTCTCAAGCGACTTGACAGTCTATAGCAAGAACATGAAAGGTCTGCCTTTGATTAAATAAGAAGACATATTTCAGCTCTAAAAATAAAAGGTATTTATTTCCCCTCTTTCGCTCCTCCACTCTGTAAGTTTCTGTTGAGATCCTGAGATGTACAAGCTCAGCTCTGTTGCTTTATCAGTATAAGCCTTCCAAGCAATTTACATTCTTTCCTTTGGAAGATGTTCCTTGACTATAACCTAAGGAAAACAAATATGCTGCTTTCACTAGTGTTATAACAAAGAGCACCAAGTTGTTTTAAATGTAGTCAAATTAATTATCCTGATTTCTCTATGGTTTATTTTGAGTCTTTAATTTTTGGACTCTTTGTATGTAGTGGATCTTCTGGAGACTTCATTTTAGGGAGATATTTATTTAGTCTGGTGCCCTTGGGTTGTAGTTTATTCCATTCTACATCTAGAAATTTCTCAAAATGTCTCATTCAAGATGACACCCCTTTCAATTTCATTTTAGTGTGAACGAGGAAAGACAATGAATGTATATGTTTCTTAAACCAACTTTAGCCCAAAGGTCTGTCCCTCCTTTGCAATGTCATGCAAACCTGGGCTCTTAGAAATGTTTCACATTTGATATAGTGGCTACATTAGATGTCAGGTCCTAGAACTTCGTTTAACAAATTACATTGTGATCTTAAGGAAAATAGTTTAACTTTTCTGAACCTGAGTTTACATGATCCCTGATATGTAGATTCAATCAGATAGTTTTCTGAGGAACTTATCAATTGCAGATCAATTCGTTTGTAATCCATGGCCACCGAATAGCAAATAGAAAGGCACATACGTAAGTCTATAATTAATGTTTAAGTACTTAAAGAATCCAGAATTATTTGAGATGCCTGGTTGCCCTTGTCCCAATGTCACATGAATATGGTCATCTCTCAACATTGTCATTTACTCTCTGAATATCTTAGAACTAAGCCTTGGCCTCAAGCTGTCTCCCTTGTCAAAGTGAGCTACAAGCAAGGGCCCTCCTGGCGTGTTTATTGCATACCACCAGCTTTCTGTTAAGGAAACGTTTCATGGGTAATGAACCAAAACTCAGGTCCATGCAGGAGGAGGCTGAAAATGGAGCTGTCTCTGGGCTTTTGTCAGCGTTTTACTTTTGAGGCTCTGGGACTCCACCCACACCTGGCTGCTACTGCCATTGCAGACAAAACAACCTTGGATTGACAGATGGACGTCAGGAGATTAGTTTCCTCTAACAAATCGCCTTAAATGCATGGTATTCGGTTTGCAATATCCATATCCTGTTTAGGTCCCCTGGGCATACATATTGGCAGTTACTACTGGGCCTACAAAGACGGCTGTGTCCTTGCAACAAAGGCATTAAACTGAGACAAAAGTATTGTGACAGTAGCTTTTGATGGAAATAAACTCGTATAGGGCCATCTGGGGTCCATAACTAAATACTCCTGGTCACTATATCTATATACTAGATACACCAGTGCATTGCTTCCCTGGTGTTCATGTTTTCCATGTAGACACTGGAGCATGGTGATGAAAATGCTATGTATGTATCTCTTCAGTGTGGCAGCAGATAGCCACTCAGGCCTGCTGAACACTTGAAAAATGTAGCTCGGCACCTCAAAATGGGAACATTTTCACCCATTTAAATATAAATTTAAATAGTCACATATGACCTGTGGTGACTCTATAGCACAGCACACATACAGGTCCACTGGGTTTTTACATCTTGAGCCTGGTTACACTTCAGTGGGATTTGTCACTGGCATTCAACAGAGGGATTTGAAATGTTGGAGGTGCTTCTTCACTCTAGAATAGTTCTTCTACTCATCTGTCTAATGTAGAATCTCACTATTAGTGATTGATTTGTCTCTCTCACATCCTCTTGTGGGATGCAAGTATCTAGCACTGAGAAAGAAGACTATGGCATGACTATGCTATTTTTTAAATTTTATTTTAGTGAATGTTTATAGAGCCTTTGTATTTCCATTCATTCATTGTTGTACACTTTCCTACCTGCCCACCCCACAATTTGCTTTAAATAAAAAAACCCCAACAAACTACCAACTTTCATTCCCCCCCACCCCAGTCCATTCTACTACGCAGCTTTCATTCTGGACTCTTGTCATGACGATAATACCTAATCATATATTCCTCCTAAACAGTTTTCTGCCTCATCTGTTTCAATCCATTATACATTCTTTATCCTCTCTTTCTCAGTCTTCCCTCAACCCCGATGTCAGTCCCGTTTTACAACAGTGGCACTAATGTAGTGTTTGTCCTTTTGTGACTGAGATATTTCACTCAGCATAATGTCCTCCAGGGTCACTCATTTTGTATAAAATTGCAGGAGTTCCCCTCCCCCCAATACAGCATAGTATTCCATTGTGTGAATATACCAGAGCTTCTCTAACTTCTCTAACCTTCGTTTCTTGATGGGCACTGGGTTGTTTCCAACTCTTTGCTATTGTGAACAAAGCCAAAATGAACATAGGTGAGCATGTATCTGTTTGGGTTGCTGTTCTGGTTTCTTTACGGTATATTCTCAGTAGTGGAATTACTGGGTCAAATGATATTTCTATTTGCAACTTTTTGAGAAAGTGCCATATAGCCTTCCACAGGGGTTGCACCATTTTACACTCTCACAAACAGTGAATAAGGGTTCTAGTTTCTCCACAACCTCACCAACATTTGTTGTTGGCTGTTCTGTTAAATTTTGCTATTCTGACTGGAGTGATATGACATCTCATAGTTGTTTTGATTTGCATCTCCCTTAGGGCCAGGGATTTTGAACATTTCTTCATGTGTTTGTTAGCCTTCTGAATGTCGTCTTTGGTGAAGTGTCTGTTCATATCCGGTGCCTATTTTTCAATTGAGTTGTTTACCATTGTTATGGTGATGACTGTAATATTGATTGTTCCCATATTGGTTGAGTTGGTTTACCAGATTATGCACCTCTAGGAAAAACTGGAAGCTGCTACGGAAGGAACTGAAGGTGGACTTTTAACCTTAACTTGACAGGAGGGAAGGGAGCTTAGATGGTCCCAATCTCTGGATGTCTTTTTTTTCTGGTGGGAAGTAGGAGCTGATATTGGACTCAGGAACCTGAACTATGACAATGTCAACTATTGAATAATTTTAAGGAATGCCCTGGCCCTGCTTTATACACAAATGACTAATTTTATAAACAAACCTGATTTAACTCTATTTTTTTTTCCCTAGCTAGGACCTTTTTCACAGTTCAGTCAAGTGGTATAAGTTGTCTCAGACGAAATGGCGTTATAAGCTGGGTGATCCCTGATGGAGCCAATAGAAGGCACACAAGAAGCATGAACAACTACATTCAGGTTTTCCCCATCTCCATCTATAACCTGAGCACAAATCTTAATGTAGTTTAGAAAATAGTTGCATTTTCCCTTTAAATTAACTTCCTATGGGGGGAAGTGTTTATGTCAGGTTCCTCAATGGTAAGCATGGGACTCCTCTTCTTAAGTGCCCCATGAACTTCTTATTTAATCTTCACAATAAATCTTTCTAACTTTAAAAGTAAAACAAATATAATCACTCCTTTTGTGAGATTAATGCAATTTATTTCTCTGAAAGTGAGAAGGGTACTACTTACCTTCAAACAGTTTTCTCACTGCACCTATATTTCAAGACAATATTCCTACTGAAGTCCCAAGTAATTTATCTTTATGATGCAGAATATGTTTATGTCCTGAAATTTTCAATGACTGTTTGTGGTGCTGAAGAAAGAACCCTGAATTTAGTTCCAGAATGCCAGGTTCCAGGCCAGACATTTACCACCTGCGTGATTCTGAGTGACTTCCAAAGTTACTGAGAGGTCACTTAATGTCTTAGAAAGTGAGAAGTAGTGACAGGTGCCTTGACTTCTAGCTGAGTTATGAGAATAAAAATAATCATACTGCGAAGAGCTTTTTTGTAAAGTTCATCATTGTATTCAAAGAGGAGTTGTTTAAGTGAAATTAAAAGGATTGTGTTTGGTTTGGGTTTTTTTCCCCCCTCACAGAGTAACAATGTCAGTTTAAATATCAAGATGCACAAGATCCAAGCCATGATGTTTTCAATTGCTTTTTATGTATCTGAAAGTTGCAAAATGAAAAAGAATGAGAGAAGAAAAATCAATGTCTTGGAGTTATAATATTGGAGAGGCATAATGAATATCTCATGGACGGCCAAAAACACTCTCACACAAGTCTCTCTTGGAGGACATGTAACCACTGTACTTCTTAGATGCAAAGACGGCAACATTTCATTTCATATATTTTGGGGATGTTGTCAGGAGGGATCAAACCTTGGAAAAAGATGTCATGTTTGGAAAGATGGAAGATCAGAGAAAAAGAAGGTTGTCAACAAGATGGATTGACCCAGTGACTATGTCAATGGTCTCTAACATACCAGAGATGATGAGGATGACACAGACTAGGGCAAGGTCAGATCTGTTGTTCATAGGATTTCCCCGAGTTGTAGTCAACTTGAAGGAACCTGACAGAAAAAGAACTTTATCCTTTATTGGCACGTTTCTTCTCTCAAACGTCCTATAATCAATTACCATTCCTGATCTTAAGAATTGTCTAGACTGTCTGATTTCTTTCCTTACAATATAAATGTTAATTTTCTTATAGTCTCATTTTTGAGCATTCTGGTCTTAGGCAATAAAGAAGCTTACACACACACACACACACGCAATGGAGGTAGAAAATCAGGTCACATTTTCCAGATAACCTGGACTGCCCACAATGATTTCCAATCTGTGGAAACATCAGGCCCAGTAACAAACTGCTGTAAAAAGAATAGATGGGCAGGCAATACCTTTTCTTTGGTATTTCAGTCACACGTCAGAGACAATTGCTTATCTTATTCTCAGATGCTGTTGCTCATGAGTAATGTCACACAAAACATATGTCCTTGATCATAATAAAATTAATCTGCAATTTTGTTTAAGTTCTTTTTATTGAAACATAATTTTTTTTGGTTAATATTCTGGGAAGAAGATGAACTCACAATTACTATACATTCTATGAGATTTAATATAATTCTTCAGGAGACTCTTCTGTAGATAAAGTCATTCTAATGCTCAATTGATTTACTGTAAACTCTTTTGTCCTAACGCTGATTGCTCCCTCGATCTTTTTCATTCTTTTACAATTCTGAACAAAAGAAGGCATAACCTGGACTAGATCTGTATCACTTACTAGATTTGATCCCTCCTGTAGAAGTTTTTTCTATAACCTCGATTGCTGAATGTGGGGAAGACTTGAAGAGCTTGCTGCAGAAGATGAAAGACTACAGACTTCAATATGGACTGCATTTTAATGTAAAAAAAACCCCATAAATTCTCACCACTGTATCTATAGGCAAAATCATGATTGATGGAGAAGAGATTGAAAATGCCAATGATATAATCTTATTTGGACCCATAATCAATACACTTTGTACAAGCAGTCAGGAGACATATGGCATTGGAAAAGTGTGCAGTTAGGGACCTCTCCAAATTATTGAAGATTAATGATGTCAGTTTGAAGACTAAGGTGCTCCTGATTCAGTCCATAAACTTTTCAATCATGTACTTTGCTACTGAGAGCTGCATATAGATAACAGAAGAAGAATTGATGCTTTTATTGAAGGCATCAAGAAGAATTGATGCCTTTGTTGAAGACATCAGTATTCTTTGAAAAATATCATATTATACCTAATATCATATGGACATGTCCAAAGAACAAACATAATGTTTAATGGTGAAGGTGAAGCCAGGGTGCTCTTTGGAGGCAAAGATGATTAAAATTTACCTCATACGTCAGGCACTTGCAAGGAGAGGCTATTAATTAGAGAGAAACATTATGCTTGGGAAGGTTGAAGGATGGTAGAAGAGAAGACGACCCTTGACCAGGTGGATTGACACAGTGGCAATGAGTTCAAGTATGTCACAAATTATGAGGATGGTACAGGATAGAACAGAATTCAGATTTATTGTACTCAACTCAATGGCACCTAAACAACAACACCAATGGCATGGAAACTTCTAGCACCATGGCTCTGTTGTTGTTGTTAGGTGCTGTCAAGTCGTAGACAACGCTTAGCACCCTTATGAATGAAATACCTGGACACTTGTGTAACTTTCATCATTTCTCCACGTTCATAGTATCTGGAGGTAAGCTATTTTGTAAATGGATGCCACTCCTGCTTCCAAGCTTGTTTTAATCAGGGAGCTTCACCAAACACTGTACACCATGGATAACCATTATCACATTTGACACATTAGTGTTACAGTGGTTAGCATCCAATAGTGAGTAAACATTTCACCCTAATCTTCACCAGAACCAGAAAACAAACCTCTGTAGAATCCTGCCACTCCAGATGACTTCCAACCTGGATTCCAGCCTCACCAAAGGCTCTATTAAACACTATTTTTCTTTGATCAAGGCAGACTGATCACATGGCACATCTAGAACTCTGTTCTTGGTATTTCTCTCACTTGGAAGAGATATTCTATTTTAGTTATAGACTAATTATCGTTTCACTCAAAGATTGTTCATTATCTTAGTATGAATTATTTAGAGGAGAAAAGTCATATAGATAGAGAGATTTACTTTAAAAGTATGGCAAGGGCCAGTAAGTCCTAAACTTGTACTATAGGTCATGGGATTATGAGACTGGAAAGTCCAAACTCTTCAGATCAGACTTCCATTGAACTTGAAATTACCACTACTGGTTGCAGACCACAGTGAATAGTCCATGTTGTATGGAAAATGTGACATTGTGATTCATTACTTCCATTGTATTTTAAAATAAAAAAATAATTGTATTTTAAAATAAAAAAAAAAATAGAACCTTTGTTCTTTCCCTCTTTTTCTTTTCTTCTTTTTTTCTTCTCCACAGGAACCAAAATTTGACCTTAAGTCTATCCTACTTGAATTTCAAAACCATCTCAGGAACAGTTTTGAGGCCTTGAGCACCAATGAATGTAGACCAAATGAGCTGTAGGGAGATATCAAGAATATAGTCCATGAAGAATGCAAGAAAAAAGGACCAAGACGGATGTTAGATGAGACTATGAATATTGCATTAGAGTGCAAAGAAGCCAAAGATAAAGGAAGAAATCAAGAAATTAAAGACCTGAACAGAAAATTTCAAAGGGCAGCTCGGGATTACAAAGCAAAATACTATAATGAAATGTGCAAAGAGCTGGAGGCAGAAAATCAAAAGGGCTAAACTCACTCAGCATTTCTTAAGCTGAGGAAACTGAAAAACAAATTCAAGCCAAGAGTGTCAATACTTAAGGATGCTTTGGGCAGAGTGTTAAATGATCCAAGAAGCATTAAAAGAAGATGAGAAGAGTATACAGAGTCACTGTACCAGAAGGAATCGGCTGACACAGAAGAATTTCATGAAATAACATATGAGCAAGAGCCTGTGGTGATAAAGGAGGAAGTTGAAGTTGCTCTGAAAGAACTGGCAAAAAACAAGGCTCCAGGAGTTGACAGCTTATCAATTGATATATTTCAACAAACAGACACTGCCCTGGATGTGCTCACTAGTTGTCAGCTTACCAATTGACATGTTTTAACAGACGCTGCCCTGGATGTGCTCAATCAGTTGTGCCAAGAAATCTGGAGGACAGCCAGCTGGCCAACTGACTGGAAAAGATTGATATTTGTTCCCGTTCCAAAGGAAGGTGACCTAACAGAGTGTGGACATTATCGAACAATATCATTAATATCATATGCAAGCAAGATTCTGCTGAAAATGATCCAAAAACGACTGGAGCAACACATCGACTGAGAACAACCAGATGTGCAGGCTGTGTTTAGAAGAGGTCATGGTACTAGGAATATTATAGCTAATGTTAGATGGATCTTGGCAGAAAGCAGAGAGTATCAAGGGAATGTCTATCTTTGCTTCATTGATTATGCAAAGGCTTTTGATTGTGTGGATCACAATAAACTGTGGCTGACTAAGAAGAATGGAAATCCCAGATAATTTGATTGTGCTTATGTGAAACCTATACTTGGACCAAGAGACAGTCATTAGAATAGAGCAAGGAGACACTGTATGGTTCAAAATTGGGAAGGGCATCCACCAGGGATGTATTCTGTCTCCATACCTTTTCAGTCTAGTATGCAGAACAGATCATCCAGGATGCTGGGCGGAACAAGGAAGAATGTAGCACCAGGATTGGTGGAAGATTCATCAATAACCTACATTATGCAGATGACACAACCCTGCTTGCTGAAACTGAGGAAGACCTGAAGCTCTGGCTGCAGACGATCAAGGACTGCAGCCTTCAAAATGGATTGAAGCTCAACATCCAGAAAACAAAGATTCTCACCGCTGTGCCAATTGGCAGCATCAGTATGGATGGTGAAGAGATTGAGATTGTTAAGTTTTAGTTTACTTGCCTCCACAGTCAACACTCTTGGTACCAGCAGCCAGGAAATCAAGAGATGAATTGCATTGTGAAAGTCTGCTCTCAGACCTCTCCAGAGTAGAGGTTGGAGACTAAACTGCACCTGATCCGGGCTATAGTCTTTGCAGGTTGGAGACTAAACTGCACCTGATCCGGGCTATAGTCTTTGCAATTTTGTGCTTTGCAAATGCATCAGAGAATTGGACAGTGACTAAGGATGATAGAAAGAGAATTGATGCCTTTGAGCTGTGGTGCTAGAGAAGAGTGTTGAATATTCCATGGACTTCTAGGAGGACAAACGGGTTTGTCCTGGAGAAGGTGAAGCCAGGTTGCTCCATGGAGTCAAGGATTCTGAGATACTTTGGGTATGTTGCAAGGAGGGACCAGTCCTTGGAGAAGGACACCAAGTTTGGGAGAGTAGAGGGATGGCACAGGAGAGAAAGACTCTTGAAGAGATGGATCAATTCAGTGATTTGGGGTAGTACGAGTAGATGTGTTGGTGACACTGAGGTTGGCACAGGATAGAGCAGGGTTTAGTGCTCTTGTACATAGGGTCACTATGAGTCGTAAGTTACTCGACAGCATGTAACAACAGCAAAAACATTTCCTGACTAAGATCAGAACTCTCAGGATATTAAAGTGTAAGGAAAAGAAAGGTTCTGTTGAAGAAAAAAAAAGAACCAAGAAAGTCTAGGGAGAATTCCCAAGTTCAGAAATCAGATAGGAGAGCACTGGGAGAAGTATGTCAAAAAGATGATAAAATAGTTCTGAGGCCAGAGAATTCTACAAATTTACATCCCTCAGACTGGAGTTAGGATAATGATGAGTACAGAATCAAGAAGTTGTGAACATTGTCACTATATTAGTTTGCATTTAGAGGCAGGACACCCTTGAGAGACACTCCTATGTCAACTGATTGGTTGATCACAACAGATCATGCTGTGGGAAGTGATTGCATTATGTTCATTGAGGAAGAGCAACCAGTTTAGTGTCAATCCAACTACTGAAGCTCATAGCTTAGCTAAGTGGACACAACACCTTTTATCCATAACACTCATGCATTCATTTTAATTCGTAAGATTCAGACACATAAACATGCTTATGCATTAGAAGGAAGCCATCTTTTCCTGATCATTTTGGCACTCAAGAATGTTCTCTCCTCTGATCTCCAAAACCTTTTTATTGTTTGTTGTTTTTATGTGCCTTCAAGAGAGAACCTACTCATAGCTGACCTTTCAGCAGGCTTTTAGATGTTGACAATTTCACAATAGGAGATTACCTATCCCTTTACCACAGAGAAGGTGGTACAATTGAATGTTCTGCTTTTTGGGTTAGCAACACAACTCCTTACTCACTGGGCAAACTCAGCTCTTGACGATATTTTTCATGGTTATATACTACTGTGCAGTTTCAAAGAGATTGAAGACAAAGGAAATCCACAAGAACCAAAATATGACCTAGAGTCTATTCGACCTTACAGAAAGGATATTTGCTGATATGATATGACTTTTTAAAATAATTTGTCTAGGACAAGGATTACTGAATGATGAAGAAGTACTAGAATTACATACACCTATGAATTAGACTCAGAACTTGCCTTGTTTTATATGTGTGTATTTGTCTTTCTGGAATTTAAGAATACAAATCTAAGGAGTAGGTGAAAAATGTGAGTCCATATTTTTCTCATATTACTGAGTAGAAGTCAAACTAATCTACTAAAATGGCTGTGACCTAAAGCAATTGTATTTAATGTTAGACTTAAACGTAAAAAACAAACAAACAAACAAAACAAATCAACTCATTTCTGTCAAATTGAAATTGGCTCAGAGCTGACCCTCTGCCAGGTTTTTGGAAGTGATAAATCTCAGGGCAAGAGATTGCCCATCTTTCTCCTTTGGAACCACTAGTGGATTCATACCATCAGAGAGAGTGAGAAGGTGAGTGCTGGATAAAGAATTATTTTTGCTATGAGAATTGGGGTTAATAATGAGGCTCAAACTTAGCATACTGAGAAGAAACTCCCTATGGACTATGTCACCAGAGCTTCCTTAATTTTAGGTTCAACTTAACTAAATTTATTGCTGTCCAATTAGAACCAACTTACAGCTGACCCTTCAGTGGGTTTTCAGAGGAATAAATTGCATGGAAGGAGATTGTCCATCCTTTTCCAGCAGAGCAGCTGGTCAATTTGAACAGCACACCTTTGGATTTACAGTGCAGCTTCGTACCACTGTGTCATGATTATTTACAAGAAAAATAGGGAATACTTTAGGTGAGCAAAGCAGTAATACTTTTCCTTTTTCTTTAATGGGCCCAAATGGAAGATGAGTGACTCACACATACAGGGTCTCTTTATAGTCTAGTTACAGATCTACTTGACCATAGTGTCAGGTTTTTCCTATGTCTGAACTGCAGCACTACAGTTTCTTTATTTTTTTTTAATCAAAGATGATGGGGAAAATCAGGTTGTATTTCTTCCAGTTTGTCTCTTACACATTTAGTGGTGCTAAGTTGCATACTTTCACAGGTTCCCAAAATGCATGAGTCTTTGCAGACACTTTGGCCATATTTTTCAGTTTTGGGATATTTTTTTAAGAGGGAGTTTCCTAGACCTTTGTAACTCATCCACAACTGCTTTTTCAAATGAAGAGGCTCAAACTGGACCAACATTTAGGTTACTTTTGTTCTTTCCTTTGAAAATATCCTAATCCCTTGGTTTTCATTATTGTTTTTAAGTAACAGAAGTTTTGCTTTGTTCAGATATTATGATTCTTGGTGAGTACCATTTTTGACCATTTTTGGTGATTCACTAGTCTCTAATTACACTGATTTCTGGGTGCAGGGCTAGAGTGCTCCTATTTGGAAGTGAGTCAGTGTAAGCAGTAGTTCAGACCTTGTTCAAACAGAGCAGCCCCAGAATCATAAAGATTGTTGTTTGGGGCATGAGGTTTGTCCATTGCTTCCTCATTTCAATCTTCCCCACAATAAAAGTTAACTTCTGCTGAAATTCTTCTAAGGACTAATAAGTTTACTGCATTATGAAACAACATTTTTGTTGCTGGACAGCTCTGCTTGTAGGCAAAGTCTGGTTCCCTGTGACTTCTTCACGTAAGTTTTCATTTAGTTTCATTGTTAGACTCCATGATATTATCACACCACAAAGTTCAGCTAGAAACTTACACAATGTTTAAAAAGATATTTAACACATTTGTTCACCCTACTATTGAACAGACCCCCTATCGCCCTGAAAAATCAGAGAGGGACAACTTTACACCTGGCTTCTAAAATTTAATGATAGGAAACTGTATTTGAACTTCTGAAAATTCCCTACCTATGTAGTGTTTCAGCCATTTTTGAATGATCTTCAGCAGCATTTTGCTAGCATGTGATAAAAATGATATTGTTTGATAATTTCCATATTCAGTTGGATCACCCTTCTTGGGAACAGAAACAAATAGAAACTTCTTACAATCTGTTGGCTGGACAGCCATCCTCCAAATTTCCTGGCATAGACCAGTAAGTGTATCCAAAGCTGCATTTGTTAGTGGAAACAAGTCAATTGGTATCCTATCTCTTCCTGGGGCCTTAATTTTTGCCAATGCCTTCAATGCAGCTCCCACTTCCTCTTTCATTACCATTGGCTCCTGTTAATATGGTCTTGCCTGAAATTTTTCAGTGCTAATCAATTCTTTCTGGTACAGTGACTCTGTGTATTCTCTCCATGCATTCTGGGTCACTCAATACATTGCCCATAGCATCTTTCATTATGAGGTCTAAATTTGTTTTTCAGTTCTTTAATCTTGAGAAATGTAGAGCGAGTTCTTCCATTTTTTCCCCTCTAATTCTAGCTCTCTGCACATTCCATTATAATACTTTTCTTCGTCCTCCTAAGCTGCCCTTTGAAACCATCACTTCATCTCTTTTACTTCAATATGTTTTTCTTTGGATTTGGCTTCCTGATGTCCCAGTGTAATCTTTAGTCTCTTCTGATACTCATTTCATTTTTTACTTTCTCTTTTGTTTTTGTAATGACCTTTTGCTTTTTTCATGGATGATATCCTTGATATCATCCCAGAACTCATCTGGTCTTCTATCATTGGTGTTCAATGCATCAAACCCATTCTTAAGATAATCCTGTAGTTCTGATGGAATTAATTAAAGATCATATCTTCATTCCTGTGGATTTATTTTAATTTTCTTTGGCTCAATTAGAACTTGCGTATGAGTAATTGATGATCTGTCCCACAGTCTGCCTAGTTTTAACTGCTGATCTTGAGCTTCTCCCACAATTTCTTCCACAAATGTTGTCAATTTGATTCATATGCAGCAGGGTGAAATCCATGTGTAAAGTTGTCTTTCGTGTCTTTTAGAAAAAGTATTTGCAATTAATAAATCACTGTAAATACAAAATTCAATCATACTATTTCCAGCCAAATTTCTATCACCAAGCCCATATTTTCCAACTACTGTTCCTTCCTCATTGTTTCCCTCTGTTTTGCATTTCAGTCACAAATTATCATTAGCACATCCTGATTGTATGTTTGGTCAATTTCAGACTGCAAAATTTGATAAAAGTTCTCCATTTCTTGCTATTTGGCACTAGATGTAGTTGCATATACTTGAATAATAGTCGTGTTAATAGGTCTTCCTGTATGTGTATGGATATTATTGTATCACTCACGATATTGTATTTCAGAATAGAAATTGAAATGGACTTTTTGACTATGAATGCAACATCATTCTTCTTGTTTTTTATTCCCTGCATTACTATGTATATCATATTATTATCTGATTCAAAATGGCCATAGCTGGTCCATCTTATCTCACTAATGCCCAGTATGTCAATATTCATGCGTTCCATTTCATTTTTAACAATATCCAACTTTGCAACATTCAAGTAGAATTTAAAAGAGGCCGTGGCACCAGGCATATATATCATTGCTGATCTCAGATGGATGCTGGCTGAAAGTAAGGAATGCCAGAAGCATGTCTATTTGTGCTTTATTGACTATGCAAAGGCATTTTACTGTGTGGGTAGTGACAAGTTGTGGCTGACATTGAGAAGAATGGGAATCTTGACTGTGCTCATGAGGAACCTATACCTGGACCAGGAGGCTATTGGGTGAATGGAGAAGGGGGACACTGCATGGTTTGGAATTGGGAAAGGCGTGCATCAGGGATGTATTGTGTCTCCATTCTGTTTAATCTATATGCAAAGCAAATCATATGAGAATCTGGATTCTATGAAGAGGAGTGTGGCATCAGGATTGGAGGGAGACTCATCAATAACCTGCATTATGCAGATGACACTATCTTGCTTGCTGAAAGTGAGGAGGATTTGAAGCACTTGCTGCAGAAGATCAAGAAATGCAGCCTTCAGTATGGGTTGTGTCTCAATATCAAGAAAACAAAGATTCTTACCACTGCACCAATAGGCTGTGTCATGATGGATGGAGATTGAAACTGTCAACAGCATCACCTTCTTTTGATCCACAATTAACACCCTTGGGAATAAGGAGAAATCAACACTTCAGGAAATAAGGAGACACACATTGCACTGGGAAATCTGCAGTTAGAGACCTTTTCAAATTATTGAGGATTAATGATGCCAGTTTGAGGACTAAGGTGTATCTGATTCAAGCCATAGTCTGAGACCTGGAAATAAATAAGAATGACTGGAAAATAATTTATGCTTTTGAACTGTGGTGTTGGAGAAAAGCACTGAACATCCCATGGATGGCCAAGAAAACGTATAGATATGTCTTGGAAAAGGTATAGCCAGTGTTCTTTGGAGGCAAGATTTATGAGGCTTTGCCTAACATACTTTGCACATATTGCTAGAAGGTGCTATTCCTTGGGGAAGGACATGATGTTGGGAAGGGTGGAAAATTTGCAAATGAGAAGAAGACCCCCCAACCAAGTGGATTGACAAGGAGACTGCTGCAATGGGCTCTTGTGTGTCAGGACAGGACTCATTACAAATCTTTTGTTCATAGGGACATTATGAGTCCTACTCAGCTTGGTGACACACAACAACGACAACAAAAACAAGTAGTGTTTTGTAGTTTTCTTAATAAATATCTTTTGGGTCTCTAGTTAGGTTTATTCTCAAGTGTTCCAACTTGTCGTTGGTATTGTAAATGGTATTTCTTTTAAAAAATTTTGTTGTTATACAATCCCTCCCACCCCCATCCACTTTACTATCCAGCTCTTATTCAGGACTCTTGCTATGCAAATAATACCTAATAATATATCCCTTTTAAGCAGTTCTCTTCCTCATGTGTTTCAATGCAGTGCACATTATTTATCCCCTCTTTTCTTAGTTTTCCCTCAAACCCAATGTTAGTCCTGTTTTGTAACAGTAGCATTATTCAGTATTTGTTCTTTGGTGATTGAGGTATTTCACTCAACATAATGTCCTCCAGGGTCACCCATTTTGTATAAAATTGCATGAGTTCCTTGTTTTTCAGTGCTGTGTAGTATTCCACTGTGTGACTATACCACTGTTTCCTGATACATTCGCTTGTTGATGGGAACTTGCATTGTTTCCAACTCCTTGCTACTGCAAACAAAGAGGCAATAACATAGGTGTGCATATATCTGCTTGGGTGGCAGTTCTGATTTCTTTAGTGTATATTCCTTCTAGTAGAACTGCTGGATCAAATGTTATTTCTATTTCCAATTTTGGGGAAAGGGCCATACTGCCTTCCAGAGTGCTTGCACCATTTTACACTCCCACCAGAAGTGAATGAGTTCCAATTTCTCCACAACCTTGGCAGTGTTTGCTCTATGCTGCTTTGTTGAATTTTGCTATTCTTACTGGGGTGAGGTGATATATCATAGTTGTTTTGATTTGCATCTATCTTAGAGCTAGGGATTTTGAATTTATCTTCATGTGTTTGTTCTCCTTCTGAATGACTTCTTTCATGAAGTGTCTGTTTGTATCCTTTGCCCATTTTCCAATTAGGTTCTTTACCTTTATCTTAGTGTGGTGTTCGAGTATTTTATAAATTCTAGATATAAGTCCCTTGTCAGACATGTCATTGCCAAGTATTTTTTTTCCCAGTCTGTGGCTTCCCTTTTTACCCTTTTGAAGAAGTTTTTTGATGCACATAGGGACTTGATTCTTAGAAGGTGCCATTCATCTATTTTATCCTCTCCAAGTTGTAGGTTTTTCAGGACTCTTGGAAAACTGTTTATGTTGTGGATTAGGGCTTCTAGAGTTCTTCCAAGCTTTACTCTAATGAAGTTTATAGCTCTTTGTTTTAGACCTAGTCCTTGATCCACTTAGAGTTGGTTTTTGTGTATGGAGTGAGGTGTGGATCTTGCCTGAGTCATCTGCAGATAGTTTTCCAATTTTGCCAACACCATTTGTTAAAATGCCTGTAGTTTCCCCACTTAACTGATTTCATCTCCTTGTAAAAAATCAGTAGGTGGGCTGATCTCTGAATTCTCAATTCTATTCCATTGATCTATGTGTCTGTCATTATACCAGTACCACAGGGTCTGGACCACCAAGGCAGTGTAGTAGAATTTGAAATCAGGCAGTGAGATGCCTCCTACCTTGTTTCTCTTTTTAAGGAGTGCTTTGCTTATTCTGGACTTCTTTCTATTCCAAATGAAATTGGAAATTGCCTTTTCCATCTCATTGAAGAATGGAATTGGTATTTGTATTGGGATTCCAGTGAATGTGTAAATTGCCTTTGGTAGTATTATCATTTTCACAATATTAAGTCTTTCTATCCATGAGCAAGGTATATTCTTCCACCTCTCCAGTGGAATATACCTGTATGTTTCTAGTTAGATTTACTCCCAAGTATTTAATCTTGTGATTAACTATTGTGATGCACATTGTTTTTCTTAGCTCCAGTTTTATATTCTCTTTGTCATTGTGGAGAAATCCAATTTATATTTGTATGTGGATCTTATATCCTGCCACTTTTCTGAATTGGCCAACTGTATCCAGTAGTTTTCTTCCTAAGTCTTTAGGGTTTTCTAAGTATATTTTCATATCATCTGCATATAGAGATAATTTTACCTCCTCTTTGCCAGTTATTTCCTTCTCTTGTCTTATTGCTATCACTAAGACTTCCAATACAATATTGTGAATAGAAGTGATAGTGTGCATACCTGCCTAGTCCTTGTTCTCAGAGGGAATCCCTTTAATCTCTCTCCATTGAGAACAATGTTGGCTCTCAGGTTTGTTTATAAATTTTTTACTATGTTGAGAAAATTCCCCTTTATACCTATTTAGTTGAGTGTTTTAATCAGGAGAGTGTATTGGATTTGAGGAAAGGCCTCTTCCGTATCAATTGATAGGATCATGTGGTTCTTATTCTTTGCTTTTAATGTGATGCAATGTACCAATTGTTTTTCTTATGTTGAACCATTCTTGCATACATGTTATGAATCTCACTTGCTCATGGCAAATTATTTTTTTAATGTATCATTAGATTCTATTGGCCAGAATTTTATTCAGAATTTTTGTGTCTATGTTTTTTTGTCTTCATTTTTTAAAATTTTAATAATTTTAATGAACATTTACAGAGATTTTGGATTTCCATTCATTCATTGTTGCACTTTTCTCCATGCCCAGCTATCCCTCCGACCTCCCCCCCACCAATTTGCTCCTCCCTTTGAAAAACTAAAAGAGAACTTTTTTCTTTGGTTGTCTATGTTTATGAGAGATATTGGCTTGTAATTGTCTACTTGGTGGTGTCTTTACTTGGCTTTCGTATCAAGGATATGTTTGTTTCATTGAATGAGTCTGGGAGAATTCCATCTTTTTCTATTTTTTTAAAATATGTTATATAGAATTGATGACAGTTCTTTTCTAAATGTTTGATAAAATTCACTTGTAAAACCACCTGGTCCAGGGTTTTTTTTTCCTGGAAGTTGTTTTATTACCATTTCAATTTCTTCTTTTGTAATGAGTCTGTTCGATTGTTCAATTTCAGTTGGTGTCAGTTTAGGTATCTTGTGAATTTCTAAGTATTTGTCCATTTCCTCTAGGTTTTCATATTTGTTTGAGTGTAGTTTTTAATAATATTCTATTGTTAGCCTTTATGTTTTAGTTTTTTCTGTCGTGATCTTTGCCCATTTAATCTTTTATTTGAAGTATTTGTGTCTCTTCCTTCTTTTCTTTTGTTAGTTTTGCTAGTGGTTTGTAGATTTTACTTACCTTTTCTAAGAACCAACTCCTAATTTTGTTAATGGTTTCAATTGTTTCTTTGTTTTCTATTTGATTTATTTCTGCCCTAATTTTTATAATCTTAGGTTTTTTAAAGGGTATTGGGTTTTCTTTTTCAAGTTGTTGGAGATGTTGGGTTAGAGAGTCAATGGTCATTTTTTTCTTGTCTTTTTATGTGTTTTCTCATTTATCCTTTTGTTATTAATTTCTAATTTTGTATCATTGTGGTCTGAGAAGATACTTTGTATTATTTCTATGCTTTTTAATTTACTGATGCTTCCATTGTGACCTAAAATGTGTTCTATTCTTGAGAATGTTAAAATACACATTGGAGAAGAAGGTATACTGTGCTTTTTGGGGGTGCATTAACCTATAAATATCTCTGAGATTGAGTTGGTTTATTGTGTGGTTTAATTCTTCAGCATTTTTTTGAGTTTCTTTCTGGTAGTTTTATCTTTTCTTGAGAGCAGTGTATTGAAGTCTCCATCTATTACAGTGGTGGTGTCTATTTTTTCATTTTTGTTACAGCTTGTTTTATATATTTTGCAGCCCTATCATTTGATACATAGATATTTATTATTGTTATGTCCTCTTGTCATATTGACCCTTTAATCATTATGTAGTGAACTTCCTCATCTTTTGTGATGGTTTTTGCATTGAAATTTGTTTTATCAGAGATTAATATTGCTATTCCTGCCTTTTTCTGTTTGCCATTTGATTGGTATGTTTTTCCCCCCACCCTTTTATTTTTAGTCGTTCTTTATCTTTACTTTTTAGATGTGTCTTTGTAGACAAAATATTGTCAGATTTTGTTTTTATATTTCATCTGCTACTCGTTTTCTCTTTACTGGTGTATTTAAACACTTTACATTTCGTATGATTATTGAGAGGCAAGATTTAATTGCTATAATTTTGTTGAGTTCTTTTTGGTGTTGTTGTTTGTAACTTTGTTCCATCCAGCTTTCTATGGCACGTCTGTAAGAAGGACATTTCTCAGTGTTTCTTGGAATGCTGATCTTCTTTTTACAAACCCCCTTAGTTTCTGTTTGTCTGGGAATATTTTCATCTCTCCTTCATATTTAATGGGCATTTTTGTTGGGTACAATATTCTTGGTTGACA
This sequence comes from Elephantulus edwardii, assembly GCF_000299155.1. NCBI lineage: Eukaryota > Metazoa > Chordata > Mammalia > Macroscelidea > Macroscelididae > Elephantulus > Elephantulus edwardii. The sequence continues at coordinate 7,981,771 of NW_006399810.1, forward strand.
GTTGTGTTCTTTGAGTGTTTGATATATGTCACTGCACTGTTTTTTTGCACTCATGGTTTCTTCTGAAAAATCAGCACTTAATCTTATTTGCTCTCCCTTGTAGTTTACTCTTTGTTTTTCCCTCACTGCTTTCAGAATTCTCTTTTTATCTTTGTTTCTGGCAAATCTAAATATTATATGCCTTGGTGTTTTTCTTTTGGGGCCTATTCTATATGATGTTTGGTCTGCTTTTTTAATTATATATTCTCTCATTCCTCATTATGCCTGGAAAGTTTTCTTCTATTAATTCTTCCACAACTTTTTTGGAACTTTTACTTGCTTCTTCCTGCTCTGGGATTCCAATTATGCACATATTATTTCTCTTGATATTTTCCGATATTATTTTTATGTTTTCTTCTTTTTTCCTTCCTTTTTGATTTGTTCTAGCAGATCAGTAGTGACATTTCAATCTTCTATTTCACTGGTTCAGTGTTCAACTCTTCATCTGTTCTTCAGGTCCTCCTTCATGTTGACAGCATCTGAAACATTGTACCTCATATTTTGGATTGTGGTTTCTTGTATTTCCAGAGCCTCTAATGTCTTGTTTACCTGCATTGGTTTGGATTTTTTTTAAAGCTCCTTCTTGGGTTTTTCTTGCAGTGTGCTGTAATTCTTCAAGTTTGTCTTTCACCCCTTGAAAATATTCAGTCATTGTTCTTTTAAATCTGTGTCAGAAAGTTACATCAGACTTTCTGGCTTCAGGAAATCCATTGACAATGTGTCTTTTTTTGGGGGGGAGGGGTGACATCTTCTGTTGGACTTGTGTAGGGTGTGATGTAGCCTACTTTTATGTTACATTACTGTGGTAGAGTTTTTCATGCCTCACGTGATAAACAGTTCTTGATCTGAAGTCACTTCTCCAGAAAAGGGCTGGGCAGGTGTGTGCAAAGACATACATAGGGTGGGCACACAGATGGTGGGTGCATGCCCAGACACACATGGTTATAGGGTGATGTCCATACAGATATATGCAGGGGGCTTGTGCTGGGAGGGGCCTGAATGGATAACCAGGAAGCCTTGGTTTTCCTCTCTAGAAGTGGGTCAGCCACCCAAGTTGAGCTCCACCTGTCTCACTCCCTCCTTGAGGTGAAAGGGTCCTACATGGTTTAGCAATCAGCAATGATCCTTCTCTAAGTACCTCACTTAAATTTCCGCTACCTGCTTGCTCCTGGTGGGTGAGTCTTGCCATGGATTATTGTTCCCACTACTCCCAAACTAATTGTTTCAATAATAGTTCTCACTCAATTTCCAGCTGTCCTGCTTACTCATGCTCTTTGCTGAATGCACATCCCCCTCTATGTGTTGCTTTGCATGAGTTGCTCTGTGCATGTCCAACAATATTGCTTTCTTAATTTTCTTTTCCATGCTTTTTTTTGTTGCTATGGAGAAATCACACTGATTTTTCCTTATTGGTCTTGTATCCTGTTGCTTTACTAAATTGATCTTACAGTTTTGGGTTGAGTTTTTGGGGTATTCTGTGTACACTATCATATCATACAGATATGTTGCTTTTGTTGTTATGTGCCATCGAGTCCCCCGTGATTTATAGTGACCCTATGCACAACAGACGTTAACTCTGCTCTGTCATGTGCCATTCTTACTGTCTCTGACACACCTACCCACATTACCTCAGTCACTGAATCAATTCACCTCATAGAGTGTTTTGGCAATTCATGGTACGCTCAAGACTCTTCTTCAGCAACACAACTTGAAGGCATTGATTCTTCTTCTGTCATCCTTAGTCATTGTCCAGCTCTCTGACTCATAAAACTTAATAATGAAAACCATCGCCTGTATTAGGTGCACCTATGTGTCTAGACTGACATTATTGCTTTTCAGAATTCCAGAGAGGTCCCTGACAGCAGATATTTCCAATGCAATTTGTCTTTTGATTTCCTGACTGCTGGTGTTAAGAGTGTTGATTGTGGAGCCAAACAAGCAATAATTGTTAGCAACCTCAATCTCTTCTCGATCTATTATAGTGCTGCTGATCGGCCCAGTGGTGAGAATCCTAGTCTTCTTGATGTTGAGCTTCAATCTATTTTTAAGATGACAGTCTTTGACTTTATGCATCAATCACTTCAGATCTTCTTGTTTCAGCAAACAAGGTTGTGTTATCTGCATATCGCAGGTTGTTGATTAGTCTTCCTCCAATCTTGATGCCATATTCCTCCTTATAAAGTCCTGCTTCCCAAATGATCTGATATGCATACACATTGAAAAGGTATGGAGACAGGACGCATCCCTGATGCACTCCTTTCCTGATTTTGAACCATGCAGTGTTTCCATGCTCTATTCTGAGTACTGCTTCTTGGTCCAAGCATAGGTTTTGCATAAGAATAATCGAGCGTTCTGGGATTCCCATTTTCCTCAAAGTTAGCCACAATTTGTCTTGAACAACACAGTCCAATGCCTTTGCATAGTCAATAAAACCTAGATATTCTTCTGGCACTCTTTACTTTTTGCCAAGATTTATCTGACATTGGCAATAATGTCCCTAGTGCCATGACATCTTCTATACCCACCTTGCATTTCTGTCAGTTCTCTGTCAATGTACTGTTCCAATCATTTTTGGATAATCTTCAGTAGGATATTGCTAGTGTGTGATATTATTGGTACTGTCCAATAATTTTCACATTCTGTCATCTCACCTTTTTTTTTTTTAAATGGGAATAAATATGGACCTCTTCCAGTCAGTTGAGCAGGTTGTTGTCCTCTAGATTTCTTGGCCCAATTGGTGAGCACATCAAGGGCAGCATCTGTTCGTTGAAATATGTCAATTGGTATTCCATCAATTCCTGGGGTATATTTTTGCCAAATCCTTCAGAGCAGCCTGAACTTCTTCTTTCATCACCATTGTCTCTTGATCATACGTTGTTTCTTGAAATTCTTCTGTGTCAGCCACTTCTTTTTTGTACAATGACTCTGTAAACTCTTGCATCTTCTTGTAATGCTTCCTGAATCATTTGATATTCTGCCCATAGCATCCTTAAGTGCTGCAACTTGTGGCTTGAATGTGTTCTTTAGTTCCTTCACCTTAAGGAATACTGAGTGAGTCCGGCCATTTTTATTTTCTGACTCCAGATCCTTGCAAATTTCTCAAATTGCCTCTTGAAATCTTCTACTCAGCTCTTTAGCATCTTAATTTCTTTCATTTGCTTTGGCTTCTCAGCATCATAGTGAAATATTAAGAGTCTCTTCTAACATCCAGTTTGACCTTTTCTTCCTCGTCTTTCTTTATTGTAATGACTTTTTGCATTCTTCATGAATGATATTCTTGATATCGTCCCAGAGCTCTTCTAGTCTTCGTTGACTAGTGTTCAAGGCCTCAAACCTATTCCTGAGATATTTTTTTTTAATTCAAGAGACATAGATTCAAGGTCAAATTTTTATTCCTGTGGATATGATTTAACCTTCTTTAGCTTTAATTTGAACTTGCTTATGAAGAGTTGATGGACTGTTCCACAATCAGCACCTGGCCTAGTTTTCATGCTGATATTAAACTTCCTGAATGATTCCTTTCACAGATGTAATCTATCTGATTCCTGTGCATTCTATCAGGTGAAATCCATGTGTATATCCTGTGCTTATGTTTTTTATAAAGGTATTTGCTATGAATAAATCAATGGTTGTACAGAGTTGTATCATTCTATCCCCACCCTCGTTTCTGTCACCCAGTTCAGATCCTTGTTCCTGGTTCCCAACTTTTGCATTCCAGTCACTTGTTATTATTAATCCATCTTGGTTACATGTTTGATCAATTTCTGAGTGCAACAGTTGGTAGAAATTATCAGTTTCTTCCTCTTTGGCTCTGGTTGTTGGCACATAAATTTGAATGATAGCGATATTAACAGGTCTTCCTTGTATGTGTGTGCATATTATCCTGTCACTCACAATATTGTATTTCAAGATGGATCAAGAAATGGAATTTTTACCTATGAAAGTGACTGTTTTTTCTCATCTTTTCATCTCCGTCATGGTAGCTTATATCATTGTCTGACTGAAAATGTCCCATGCCAATCCATCTCATTTTGCTAATACCTAGTATGTCAATATTTATGCATTTCATTTCTTTCTAGTTTTCTTACATTCATGCTCTTCACATTCCATGTACCAATCATTAATTTCTTCTTACAACTGTCCCTCCTCCTTTGGGTTTCCAAATTTGAGGGCTCAGCCTCAAGTAACCTCATTTACTCTAGTTAGTCTACTCTAAGTGTGATGTGCTTTACAGTCTACTCTAAGTGTGATCTGCTGTACCTTCAAGTGCATTCTTCTTTCTTTGTGACTCTGATGTCTACAGCTTGGGGAGCTTATGGTAACAGGCAGTTCTACATTTTTTCCTCCAATTGTGATATGATTTGATAATTATCTAGCTAGTATGAGGCTAAGAACTCATACTCTACCCTGTATGACCACTTTCCTCATTGGGCATCACTGTGGATCCTGCTTTTGAATGTTGTTGTTGTTAAGTGCTGTCAAGTTGAGCACAACTCATAGTGATGCTATGAACAACAGATCTGCACCCTGTCCTATCCTGTGCCATCTTCACATTTTCTGACACACTAGAGCCCATTGCAGCAGTCACCATGTCAATTGACCTGATCAAAGGTCTTCCTCTCCTTCACTGAACCTCCACCCTTCCAGGATCACATCCTTCTCTAAGAAATAGCCCCTCCTAGCAAAGCCTGAAACTTGTGAGGCTAAGCCTCATCATTCTTGCTTCCAAAAAGCGCTCTGGCTGCACCCACTCCAAGACATATTTGTTTGTTCTTTTGACCAACACCACAGCTCAAAGGCATCAATTCTTGTTCTATCATCTTTATTCAATGTCCAACTCTTAAATACATAGCAAGTGATCAGAAAGACCATGGACTAAATCAGACAACCTTAGTCTTCAAACTGACATCATTACTACTCAATAATTTGTAGAGGTCCCTAATTGCAGACTTTTCCAGTGTAATGTGTATCCTTATTTCCTGACTGCTTTACCAAGGGTGTTTATTGTGGATCCAGTAAGATGAAGTTGTTGAAGTTTCAATCTCTTCTTCTTTCATGATGTTGCCAATTGATCCAGTCATAAGACTCTTTGTTTTCTTGACATTGAGATGGAACCATACCAAAAGCTGCATTCTTTGATCTTCTGCAATAAGTGCTTCAAGTCCTCCTCCCTGAAGCAATAAATGGTATGCTTTGATTGACTCTGATCAGTTATTCGGTTTTTCTGGAAACACTCATATGAAGAAAATTTCCTTTCGATGTTCGAACTGCAAAAACACCCCATTCACAATTCCTCAACCTTGCATAGTTCTCTCCATGGGATCTCTTCTCAGCTAGGGATTCCATATCTTCTAGTAATAGATTTGTCCTGGAAAGTATTAGTTCCTGCAAAACAAAAGTGACTGCTGATAAAGCACTCTTTAGAATAATGGCCTGTTAGAACTTGTAGTTGTATTTATAGCTGACCAACCTGTTGTCACTGTGGACACACAGTGGTGTGGTTCATTGTTTCCAAATGCAGTCTTTTAGGACCCAAATATTCCAAACTTTTAACCATATCCCATGAAGATATAGCACATGTGAAACTGAGAGAAAAACCTGTCTTAACATAGGGCAGGGTAAACGATGCCTGACAATTAAGGCCTCCAAGTGATTCATCCTGCTGAGAAGTTGTATTTACATCCCAAATAGACTGAATCAGAAGGTACATTTAACAAGATGCCCAAACTATTCTGATGTATATATGAGTGAGGAGATCTACAAGAATTAGCTGAAGTCCTTGTTAAAATGGACATCTTGATTCTATTTGAGGTGGAAGGATTCTTCTATTTGAGGTGGAAGTGCAAATACTCATCACAGGGCTGAACCAGAATGAACTGGTTCAAATTCCCAATTTCAGTTGATTCCAACTCCTAGAAGCTGAGGTATATGTGTAGCTTCTGACATTTATTTGAAACGAAAGAGGCATTTTACACATTTTAATTTTCCTGTAATATTCCTGACTATAATTATCTGTGACTGACACAGAGATCTATTTCACCCCAAGCAAAAGCAGCTCAGAGATTCTATTACAGTGTGATTCAGACATTATGTCTTGGAGACTCTTTCTCCAAAAGTATAATAGATTTTGAATAATGCTTGAGATGTTTGTGTCTGTCTGAAGCAGATGTTGGGGATGAATAATGTTTAAAAAGAGTTACATGCGTTGTCACAGGAAGCTCTGAGTGCTGAGAGCAATTGTGCACGAGGTGGGGCATGCTCTTGACAATGGGCCTGGACTCTCATCTCTCTAGTTTGTGGTTGTTTTTATAGATGCTAATTTCCTTCTACAAAGTTCCTAATGGATGCCTACAAAGGCTGGGTGAACCTGGGGGTTGTTATTGTTTTAGTGCCATCGAGTTGTAGACCCATAATGACCCTATGAATGAAAGACCTGAATGTATAACGTTCATCGTTTCTGCAAGTTCATAGGGTTTCTGGAGGCAAGCTGTTTCGGAAGTGGATGCCACTCCTGCTTCCAAGCTTGTTTTAATTGGGGAGCTCCACCAAACACTGACCACTGTGGGTAATCATTATCGCATTTGACACATCAGTGTCACAGCGTTCAGCATCACCACAATCACGAGTTAGCTCTGTACAGCAAGTGGACAGACCAGTGATATACTACTTACAAGAATGTTTGACCAAAACCAATCAAAACCAAGCCTGAGGGCTGCAGATTAAAATTACCAACCTTTGTTTTGGTAGCATAACTTTCTATCACTAGGCCAACAAAGCTCGTTGTTGTAAACAAAAAGAGAAAGACCTTCAACAAGATGAATTGCCACAGAGACTGTAACAATGGGCTCAACTTTATTAGCAATGATGTGTATGGAACAGAATAAAGCAAGGTTCAAAAGGTTAACTTAAAGTTAATTTAAAGATACTTAGCAATAACGACAATAATGTTTCACTAGAGTTTAATCACTAGTTAGCCTCTCCATTTATAGTCTTTATTTTATTTTTTAAATTATAATTTGTTATAAATCTATTGACAAAATTGAATTATTTGTGCTACAGAACAGACATTGTCAAATGCATGGTAATAACAAAAGGCACAGTGACTTAGAAGGTAGCTGTCCTCATGAAGGTGTTGCTTTTAGCAGTGTGAACTTCAGTATTTGAATTTTTTTACAAAATTGAATGAAAATTTACAAATAATATCTCATTTCACTCAGCCATTCAGACATTTTGTTTTACATTAATTAAATTTTATTAATGTAATTTTTTATAATGTCTAATCAAATACTAGAAGCTCTTTAGTGAAATCTTTACGGAGTTGTGTTACTAACTCAAAGGCAGCATGTCTCTGGTGGTTTGAGTCAACCAACAGCCCCTGGGAGAAAGATAGGCAATCTTTTGCCAACTGTCTACAGCCTCAGAGGACTACTGGAGGGTCAGCTATGAGGTGATTCTGACTCCAAAGCAACGAGTCTGAGGTATTTGAATAACATTTTTTCAAATGGTACCTTTCCCTTCACCTAGCTTATCTATTTACTAATTTTTGCTCCTTTCTCCTTCTCTTTGAGTTAAAAAGTATTTAGCCATAATTTGAAAAATTATGGCTGACATTGAGAGGAATGGCAATACAATAATGTTTAATTGCACTCATGCAAAACCTATACCTAGACCATGAGGCTATATTGTATGAACAGAGCAAAGAAACACTGTAAGATTAAAATTTAAAAAAATAAAAAGGAGTGTGTCAAGGTTGTTACCATCTCTGCAAACCTATTCCATATGTATGTTGAGAAAATTGTTTGAGACTCTGGGCTTTAACACCAAAAAAAGTGGCATCAGGATCAGAGGAAGACTCATCAGCAACCTGCATTATGCAGATGACACAACCTTGTTTGCCTAAAGTGAGGCAGATCCAACACTTGTCACTGAAGATCAAAGACTATAGCCTTCAATGTGGATGACATCTCAA
>NW_006399810.1:7990133-7992356 GCF_000299155.1 Elephantulus edwardii
TATGATTGGGTATTATTGTCATAATAGGAGTCCAGAATAAAGGCTTCACAGTAGAGTGGACTTGGGAGGGGGAGAGATTGCATTTTACTTTTCAAGAAGAGTGAATTGAGGGAGAGAGGGTGGGCAGGGAGAAAAGTACAACAATGGATGATTGGAAACCCTAAGTCTCTGTAAACTTTCATTAAAATTAATAAAAAAAATTCTTACCATTAAACTTACAGACAATATCATGATAAATGGAGAAAAATATTGAAACTGTCTTTTCTTCTTGTAAAATGACTTCTTGCCAGGCTTCACAACTAGTAAACTTGTTATTAGCATTCAGGAGATCAGGACACACATTGCACTAGGGAAGCCTGTAGTTTCAGACCTCTCCAAATTATTGAGGAGCAATAATATCAATTTTAGGACTAAGGTGTGTCTGATTCAGTCCACAGTCTTTTTGGTCACTTGCTATGCATCTGAGAGATGAACAATGAATGAATAAGGATGAGAATAGAAGAACTGAAGACTTTGAATGGTATTGTTGAAGAGTACTGAGTAGTCTATGAACTGCCAAGAGAACAATCAGATATGTCTTGGGAGAAGTTCAGCCAGAGTGTTCTTGAGGCAAAGATGACAAAGCTTTGTTTCACATACTCTGGAGCATGTTACTAGGAGAGGTTGTTCCTTGGAGAAGGATATTATGCTTGGAAAAGTAGAAGGTCAGAAAAAAAGAGAAAGATCCTCAACCTGATGGATTAGCACAGTGACTCCAATAATGGCCTCACGTGCATTAGACATTGTGAAGAAGGCAGAGGATAGGCTAGGATTCAGATCTGCTGTTCACAAGGCTGGTATGAGTCATATTTGCTGTCATCCAACAATAAGAAGAGCAACAGTTCCTTCCCTTTTCATCACTGTTATCCCTCCAAGATAGATTATGTGTGTAGGCCTCTCCTTAGCTTTTTATATTAGTTGCTTCAAAGTGTTTATATTCTTGTTTGTTTATCCTTAATGAGATTATGTAGACTGAGTCTTTATGGGGATTTGAACAGCGTGCACTCTATAGTTCAAATTCTGGATTTGTGAATGGGGATTGCAGATGCTGATCAGTGAGTATGTATTAGATGCTGTTCCATATGTGCTGTCTCTTATTTAACCAAACCTTTAAAGTGGGATTGTTGTGCCATAGAGTAAGATTCCATTCATAGCTGACCCTCTAGCAGGTTTTCAGGGGCTATAAATTGCACGGAATATATTGCTCATCTTTCTGCCTCAAAGCAGCTGGTGTATTTGAAATATCTACCTCTGGGTGGCTGCGCAAAGTGCAAACTGGGTTTAGAAGAATCCATGGCAACAGGGGCATTTATAGCCATTGTTAGATGGATCTTAGCTGAAAGTACCAGAGGAATGTCTATCTGTATTTCATTGACTATGCAAAGGTGTTTGACTGTGTGGATCACAACAAATTGTGGCTAACCTTGAGGAAAATATGAATCCTAGCACACCTGATCTTGTTTATGCAAAACCTATACTTGGACCAGGAAGCAGTCCTCAGAACAGAGCAAGGAAACACTGCATGGTTCAAAATCAGGAAAGGAGGGCATCAGGAATGTATCCTGTCTTCATACTTTTTACTCTGTATGCAGAACAGATCATTTGGGGAGCAGGTTTTATGAGGAAGATTGAGGAGGGTGAAACCAAGTTACTCTTTTGAGGCATGGATTTTAAAGCTTTGACGCACATACTTTTACTTTGGGTATGTTGTCGGGAAGGACCAATCCTTAGAGAAGGACATCATGCTTGGAAGGGTGGAGTATGCACTGATACTTATGCCTCCATTTAAGCATTACTGATAGTAGGAATGGAAATAGAATTTGTCTCCTTCCATCCTTAAACATTTTATCTCCTTCTTATTCATCATTTTAGTGAAGGCCACATATCCCTATTCCCTTTCATCTGACATGCAATTAATTCAAACTCAAACTCATTGTTGTAGAGTCAGAACCAAATCAACTGACCCTCCACTGGGTTTCCAAAGCTGTTAGCTGCGCAGGAGATTAGAGGCAACTTTCTCCTTCAGAACTGCTGGTGGATTCTAAGTACTAGCGAGGCACTGCCTTTGGGTTAGCAGCTCAGCTGCCTGTGGACTATGCCATAAAAAGTCCATCATCAAAGAAGACATGCAGATGGCCAACAAGCACTTGAAAAAATGTTCAAAATCCCTAGCTATAAGAAAGA
>NW_006399810.1:7992741-7995663 GCF_000299155.1 Elephantulus edwardii
GTGACCCTGGAGGACATTATGCTGAGTAAAATATCTCAGTCACAAAAAGACAAATACTGCATGGTGCCACTGTTGTAGAATGGGACTGACATCAGGGTTGGGGTAACACTCAGAAAAACTAGATAAATTATGTTACTGAATTGAAACAGATGAGGGAGAGAACAGTTTTAAAGCGATATATGATAGGGTATTATGATTATCACAGGAATCCAGAATTAAGGTTGCATAGTGGAGTGCATTTGGGGCAGGGGGATTACCAACAAAGAAGTTTTTTAGCTTTTGCTTTTCAAAAAGAAGAACGAACTGGGGGTGGGGGTAGAGAAAAAAGTGCAACAATGAATGACTGGAAATCCAAAATCTCTGTAAATGTTCATTAAAATTAGTAAAATAAAATTTAAAAAAGCTCCCTCAAGATGCAATAGTCACCAGCCACCTCTCGCTGTCCTTGGCTCTTTTCTGAGCCCCACCCCTTTTGCCTCTACGAGTTGCAAATATGTCTTTTAGAGTTCCATCAAATCTCACCAGCTGAGGAAGCCTCCTTCCCTCATCTGTCTGCCTTACAGAGTGAGAAATGCTCCCACTATGTTATTTTAACGTGGATTACATTATTTTATTAATCACCTATTTATTTGTTCCTTTTTTCATGATAAGAACCCCATCTATGTCACGTGAATTATGTGCCATGTTTAGGTCAAATTCCATAATGAAGATTTGACTTATCTATATTTATTACCATTCCAAAAAAAGACAGAGTGTGAAAATTTTTGTACAATATAACTAATATCACACACTAGCAAAATCCTGCTGAAGATTATCCAGAAAAATCTTGAACATTACATTGACAGAGAACTACCAGAAATACAGGCTGTGTTTTGAAGAGGTCGTGGCACAAGGCACATTGTTGCCAATGTCAGATGGATCTTGGCAGAAAGCAGAGAGTATCGGAAGAATGTCTATCTGTGTTTCATTGACTATGAAAAGGCATTTGAATGTGTGGATAACAATAAATTGTGGTTAACCTTGAGAAAAATGAGACTCTCAGAGCACTTGATCGTGCTTATACGAAACCTATACTTGGACAAAGAAGCAGTCCTCAGAGCAGAGCAAGGAAACACTGCATGGTTCAAAATCAATAAAGGAGTGCATCAGGGATGCATCCTGCCCCCATACCTTTTCAATCTGTTTACAGAACAGACCATTCAGGAAGCAGGGCATTATGAGGAGGAGTGTGACATCATACGATAAGCAGATGACACAACATTGCTTCCTGAAACTGAAGATAACTTGAAGCACTTGCTGCAAAAGGTCAAAGACTGTAGTCTTCAGTATGGATTGAAGCCCAACATCCAGAAGACAAAGACTCTTACCACTGGGACAATTAGAGCATCATAATTGATGGAGAAGAGATTGGGGTTGTTAGCAATTACAGCTTGCTCGGCTCCACAATCGATATTCTTAATACCAGCATTCAGGAAATCAAAAGATTAATTGCATTGGGAAAAATCTGCTGTCATGGACCTCTCCTGAGTGCTGAAGAGCAACGATGTCAGTCTAGATACAAAGGCACACATAATCCAGGCCATAGTTTTCTCAATTACTTGTTATACTTCAGAAAGTTGGACGTTGACTAAGAATGAAACCAAGTCTCTCCTTGGAAGCTAGGATTTTGAAGCTTTGCCTCACTTATTTTGGGCACATGGCCAGGATGTCCTTGGAGAAGGGCATCATGCTCTGAAGGGTGGACAGACTGTGCAGGAGAGGGAGACTCCGGATGAGATGGATTGATACAGTAACTGAGGTGATGGGGGTGTTGTGTCAGAATTAGTGAGACTGGCTCAGGACAGGGAAGGGTTCAGAGCTGCTGTATATAGGGTCACTATATATCGCAAGTGAGTCAATGGAACAAACAACAATAACATGGTATGACAGGTTTGGAAGCAGGAGTGGCATCCACTTCCTAAACAACTTACCCCCAGAAACACTATGAACTTGGACAAATGTTGATAGTTGTAGAGGGGTTTCAGGCCTTTTGTTCATAGGGTCACTATAAGTGGTGCTCAACTCAAAGGCAATCAACAACAAAAAGAAATTGTGTTTGTTCCAAGAAGGGAAGACTCAGAGAAGTACAAAAGTGAGTACAGTTGAAGTCATGTATACGCCTAGACATGAGAGGTGAGCAGAATAATAAGAACGTCAGTAAGGAAATAGGAGAAGTTCAATTACATGATATTAGAATGAATATAATGAAAAGAATGTGTATGAAAATCAATCCACTTTGTAAGCCATTCAAATTACAGTAAAAATAAATTAATTAGATATAAAAATGATTGTAAAAATGGATTCAATAAAGTTGTAATTTTTTGTTATTTCATTTGCTGGCTTTCTCCAATGTGTCATTAGAATTGCACAAAATGAAAAAGTAAGCCATATTACTCCTTAGATTGTTATTAAAATGCCCTCAAGTCAGTTTAAATCTCAAACCATTTCCACTGCTTCTGAATGGGTTCTGAGTCTTGGTAACTCTCTGTTGGGTTTCCAAGACTATGAAGATTTACAGGAGGAGACTGGCAGTCTTTCTCTCTGGGAGCAGCTGATGGATTCACACCGCTGACCTTTCAACTGGCAGCATAACACCTAAGTAAGGTCCCACTCCACCAGGGCTGCTTCAGTTCAATTTAAGAGTAACTAATAAAGAATATGTTCCAGTCATTTTTGGATAACATTATCTTCAGTTGAATCTTGCTTGCATGTGAAATTAATGATATTGTTCTATAGTTTTCACACTCTACTGGGTCACCCTTCTTGGGGATGGGAACAAATATAGATCTCTTCTAGTCAGTCGGCCAGGTGATTGTTCTCCAGATTTCTTGGCACAACTTGGTGAGCACATCCAGGGCAACATCTTTTAGCTGAAATATGTCA
>NW_006399810.1:7996900-7998767 GCF_000299155.1 Elephantulus edwardii
AGGATGGGTGTGTCGGAGATGGTGCGATTGGCACAGGACAGAGCAGAGTTTAGGGCTGTTGTACATTGGGTCACTATGAGTGGCAAGCAACTTGACAGCACATAACAACAACAACAAACAACAATAGAGAATAATTTTAATGATATATTAATAATATTAAGGAGATTAAACAATTTTACTTGTTCAAGTGATTTAAGATAATAGATTTGTATCAACATCATTGAGGCCTCTTTATATTTATTGGTGGTAGAATTTTTAGGATAAGAAACACCAAACTCAGCATACAGTGGAAGAGAAGTTGTTCTGTTTTTCACATTGTAACTGTCTTGCTAAAGTGAAAAGAACCATCCCTCATTCATACAACTTCTCTTCCTGTGTAGGCTGAGCTTGGTGTTCCTTGTAACTGGTACAAAGCCCTAGGAGAATATAAACGTAGATTGTTAAATGTAATGGAGCCTTGGTGACCTAGTGGATAAGGAGTTGAGCTGCTAACTCAAAGGCAGTTGGTTCTAATCCACCAGCTGTCCTGATGGAGGATAGATTGGCAATGTCCTCCTGTGCAATTTACAACTTCTGAAAACCCACTGGAGGGTCAGCTGTGACTCAATTGTGACTCAGTGGCATACAACAACAACAGTAAAAGTAAGTCAGGAATAGGAGGAAAACACACAAATGTACATAAAGTTCTACACAGCTATTAAAGGTGACTTAATAACCAGGCCTCATTGTTTCTGGCTATAAAGAAGAAAAACAGGTGGAAAAACACAGTCAATCTAACAATCACCATGAAATGCAAGATTTTGCCAACATCTGCTGTCTGAAATTGATCAAGCATGAAATGAAAATGAAATAATTACTGGTGATTAAAATTCAAAAGCTGGACACAAAGAAGGATTGACTGGTAGCTGGAAAAATGTGCCTTGTTGATAAAAACAACATTGGAGATCAAATAACAAAATTTTGCAATACCAACAACTTATTAATTTCAAAGGCCTTAGAAAACCATAAACAGTGACTGTACGGGTGGACCTCAGACCTCACAGGATAGAATACACAGGAATCAAATGGACTACATTTGTGAAAAGAAATAATGAAGATGCTCAATATCATTATTCAGAAAAAGTCATAGGGCTAAATTTGGAACAGATCACCAATTGCTCACATGTTAATTCAAGGTGAAGGTGAAGGAAATGAAAATTAAAACAAATTCAGGGGACTCAACATGTGACCTGGATTTAGAGACCATTTCAAGAACAGGCTTGACACATTGAATAATAATGATCAGACAAATAATAAAGATTCAGACAAATTGTGAGGTATCATCAAGGAAACCATATATAAAGAAAGCAAAAGGTCATTGAGAAGATAGGAAAGAAGGAAAAGATCAAAATGAATGTTAGAGATTATGTGATGACCCACAGTGACCTTATGTACAGCAGCTGTGAAGCCCACCCCGTCCTGAGTCAGTCTCACTAATTCCCGCACACCAACCCCCGTCACCCTAGTTACCATATCAATCCTTCTCATCTGGGATCTTCCTCTCCTGTACAGTCCCCCCACCATTCTGAGCATGATGTCCTTCTCCAAGAACTGGAGAACATAGCCTCCTGGCCACTTGCCCAAAGTATGTGAGATGGAGCTTCAAATCCTAGCCTTCAAGGAGAAATTTGGCTCACCTTCTCCAAGACAGAGCTATTTGTTTCCTTGGAAGCCCATGGTATATTCAAAACTCTTATCCATTATGCTTCTCTATCCATTTGTTTGTTGATAGGCACTTAGGTTATTTCCAACTCCTTGCTATTGTGAACAAAGCTGCAATAAACATGGGTGTGCATATATCTGCTTGGATGTCAGTTATGGTCTCTTT
>NW_006399810.1:8022059-8026477 GCF_000299155.1 Elephantulus edwardii
TTGGTGGTGCCCAAGAAAACCCAATTAGGATCCTACCAGCCTTTCTCGTGGCAGATCAGTCCCACAGCAGCTCCACTGGTGGCTTAAGAAGATGGCTGGATCCGCGGTGTGCCTTTGTGTGCTGACTCAGAATCGTACTGTCCATGGCTGTTGGTAGGTCTCTGTGCTGCGTGAAGGAGTCTCTAGAGGCCCTGGAGCACCTCCAGGGGTGCAGGGTTGTGGCAATGCCACCAGGGTGTGTCAGAAATGTGGGGGGTGGGTGGGATGGTGGTGGTGGGGTGTCCCTGGACACAGTGCTGTGGCGGGGGTGGGTGTTCAGGGCTTGGGCAGCACTGGGAGTTAGGGGTTGCAGTCTGTTCACAGATATTAAGCTGCCAAGTCACCTGTCCTCAGCAAATAAGACTTTGTGCGCCATCGCCTTTGTGTGCTGTCACCCTTCCAGGATCATTTCTTAACTTTCAAAGCAAAATTTTCCCAAAACGCTGTTAAAGCTACAGTAATCATGGAGAATTCACATCTTTAAAAAAAATTCAGCCTTAGAAATACTATTAACTTCTGGTTTTTAAATTTCATGGAACAATTTTGCCTATCTTGCCAATTTGAAAATATCTAATGCCATGTTATTTTGAGTGGCAAAGCAGGAAAACAGTAAAGAAAGCAGAAGAAATGGGTACTGTGGGAAGGATGTGGGAGGGGGACTGAGAGCGGTAATGTTTGTGAAGAGGTTGACTTAGTGAAATCCTTCCTAAGATAGTTGGAGGGGCCATGGTAATGTCTTCCTATGGTTATATTTTTATACAATTTGAAAAAGTAGCTTCATAACAATTAAGTAAATTTTTTCCTTTTTTAATTGTTACCTTCCTCTCCATCACACTTCCCCTCACACCTAGTGGCTATGGTGACATAACGTATGATATTATGGAACTATTCTGATCCAATCGAGTTTCCATTGTCCAGTTTTAGAAAATAGATTACCAGGTCTTTCTTTCTCAAATATCTTAATCTGGACACATTGCTGAAACGCAAGCTTTTACTTATAGATGAGCTGTGGAATATCAGCTGGGAATCAATCCTTTGTCTCCCTCATGAAAGTGAAAATTTGACCCTTTAACTTACAGTGCCCATGGAAGTACCTTAACCTGGGTTATCACAGCCACTGCGCTAATCATCTAGATGTAGGAATGGCTTCCAGGAATCCAGCTTTCTATGTGGACTCCCCTGGCATCGTGACACATCGAGTCAGAAATCACACAGCGGCACAAATGTGCCCTGGCATCTGCACCAAAGCACCCAGACAACAGAGGAGAGATAAGATTTAGAATTAGTGGAGTCAGAAGCCAATCTGTGGAAAATTCTTCTGATCTTCATGTGTGTAAAATGGTAAAGTGAGAATATGGTTCTTACTGATGTTTAGTTAAAATGTAATTTGTTTCTTGATAAGACTATATTCTACAATGCCACATATGTAATTTGAAATGCAATATGCTGCACCACCCACAGTACTTTGGGAGATCACTGCTGTTTCACTAGACCACCTGGGACTCCTTAAGCTCAAGTGGAAGGGAGCAGGACAGTGGGAGCAGTTCGAATGAAGCGGAGAAGCCAGTTCTGGAAGGGAAAATCCAATGGTGACAGAAATGAAGCTGGGGTTAGAATGATAGAATTATGTACAATCAATGATTTATTCAGAGCAAATACCTTTAATAAGAAACATAAACACAGTCTATATACATGGGTTTCAACTGATGGGATTCACAGGAATCAGATCTATTACATCTGTGGAAGGAATCTTTGGAGAAGCTCAAAATCAGCATGAACACTAGGCCAGTTGCTGACTGTGGATAGACCATCAACTACTAATATGCAAGTTGAAATTAAAGCTAAAGAAGTTTAAATCATATCCACAGGGATTGAAATTTGATCTTGAGTCTATCCACCTGAATTTAAAAACCACCTCCGGAATAGATTTGAAGTGTTGAACACTAATGAACACCTGATGAAGAAATAAATATGAACCTCTTCCAGTCAGTTGACGAAGTACTTGTCCTCCAGATTCCTTGGCATAACTTTGTGACACATCCAGGGCAGTATCTGTTTGTTTAAAGACATCATTTGGTATTTCATCAGTTCCTGGGGCTTTATTTATTTTTTTTTTCTCTCTTCAGTAATGAGGTCTAGGAGAGCTGTGGGAAGATATTAAGCATATTGTTCATGAAGGATGCAAAAAGTCACTACACGGAAGGAAGAAGATGAAAAGACCAAAATAGATGTCAGAAGAGACTGAATATTGCACTAGGCGCCGAGAGTCAAAAGCAAAGGGAAGAAATCAAGAAGAAGTTAAGGGATTGAATAGAAGATTTCAAAGGGCAGCTCAGGAGTAAAAGAGAAAGTATTATAATGAAATGTGCAAGAAGCTGGAGTCAGAAAATCAAAAGGGCTGAACTTGCTCAGCGTATCTTAAGCTGAAGGAACTAAAGAACAAATTCAAGTTCAAGCTGTGAGTTGTAATGCTTAAGGATGCCACGGGAAGAATATTGAATGATTCAGGAAGCATTAAAAGAAAACTGAAGGAGTATACAGAGCCATTGTACCAAAAAGAAATGGCTGACACAGAAGAATTTCAAGAAACAACATATGATGAAGAGGCAGTGGCAATGAAGGAGGAGGTTTAAGCTGCTCTGAAGGACTTGGCAAAAAATAAAGCCCCAAAGAGGCCTCTTGTGGCTTAGTGGCAAGAAGCTACGATGCAATCCTGACACCAGATGTTTCGCTGGAGTAGGGGCAATCTCCTCCTGTGCCAGTTGGGTCTGATTTGATAACACATAAGAAGTTAAAAAAGAAAAGAGGGGGAAGCCCCAAGAATTGGTGGAATACCAAATGACGTATTTCGACAAACAGATACTGCCCTGGATGTGTTACCAACTTGTGCCAAGAAATCTGGAAGACAACTACCTGCCCAACAGACTGGAAGAGATCCATATTTATTTCCATTCTAAAAAAAGGTGATCTGAGAGAGTGTGGAAATTATCGAACAATACCATTGATATCACACACTGGCAAAATCTGCTGAAGATTATGCAGAAATTACTGGAATAGTACATTGACAGAGAACTACCAGAAATACAAGTTGTATTTAGAAGAGGTCGTGGCACTAGAGTCATTATAGTCAGATGGATCTTGGCAGAAAGCAAAGAGTACCAGAAGAATGTCTAGCTCTGTTTAATTGACTATGCAAAGGCATTTTACTGTGTGGATCACATAAAATTGTGGCTAACCTTGAGGAAAATGGGAATAGTAGAACACTTGATTGTACTTATATGACATCTATACTTGGATCAGGATGCAGTCCTCAGAATGGGGCAGGGAAACACTGCAGGTTGAAAATTAGGAAGGGAGTGTGTTAGGGATAATTCCGGTCTCCATACCTTTTCAATATTTATGCAGGACAGATTATTCGGGAAGCAGGGCTTATGAGGAGGAATGAACATAGGATCACAGGCAACTCAATAGCACATCACAACAACAACAACTTTCCTTCTTTTGACTATATGGTTGTAAATCCTATGAAATAGAATATATACGAATTTCTGTGATTGGGGGACTAGTTCTGCGTGGTGTGTGGAGTTATGTATTTTTGGCATTCTAATGTATCATGTTATACGGAAGTATACCTGTTCCATCTTGCCTTAACTCATTCTGTGTGTTCCCAGCTAAAGAGCAAGTAAATGTTCACAGCATGGTGAAACACTTGAAGAAATAAATATGCCTGTGACAAAAATTATAAGCATGCTCACCAATAAATCAGTACAACTTGGATGATTACTCAAGTAGCTCAATAAAATACAGAATAAATTTTATAGAGGGTTTGAATTGCTCTTGTAGATGCCTTAATTTCCCATCAATTTTGTACTTTTTCAGAGAATTACTGGACCACACTGGAATTAAAATATAAAGTAAAGCAATGAGTCTAGTGGATGATGCAATCGCAAACTGAAAGGAGATTTGGAGATGCTTCAAAATGTCAAAAACTTATGTCACAAACTCTGAGATTCACATAATCTCAATAAACATAAACCAAACACAATGAAAGTACAATAGAAGACTTAAAGAAACGTACAAGAATATTCTTGAACAAAATAAAAAATCAGAAGATGAAATAAAATTTAAAATTCAAACTAATAGAACACACATGCTAAGTGACTGGGAATACAGAATTATCATGTGAAGAAGCAGTCAGCCATAATGCTACCAAACAGCAGGGAAAAGTATTTTAGAGATGTAATCATAGAGATCACAAATAAAACATTCTGTTATGTTTTATGTTTCTTATTGTAGTCAAAATATATGGAATGACACTGATAATTTCAACCTTGTCATAAGAACAACTCAGTGATATTTTTTCCTTTTTTTAATTAATT
>NW_006399810.1:8027343-8027941 GCF_000299155.1 Elephantulus edwardii
CCCATTTGTAATAGAAGAAACATTGCCCAGTCCTCTCAGAGCCAGGGATTTTGAACATTTCTTCATATGATTGTTGGCCATCTGAATGTCTTCCTTGGTGAGGTGTCTGCTCATATCCTGTGCCTATTTTTCAATTGGATTATTTACCTTTATCTTGTTGTGGTGCTCAAGAATTTTATAAATTCTAGATATAAGTCCCTTATCTGACATGATGTTACCATTGACTGTTTCCAGATTTCCATGTCATCATCAGGAGGAGTTCAGTATTGCCTGTGCAATGCTTTTTCAACTTCCCTCCTCTCCCAACTACCCCTGGTAACCAGTAGTAAATCTAATCTCTATTCATCTGCTCACTTTGGATATTTCACACAAGTTTGATTATTTATCCTGTTGTGAATGGCTTATTTCGCTTAACAGCATGTTTTCAAATCTCACTAATTTTGTAACACATATTAAATCTTCATTTTTTTATGCACAGTAATGTTCCATTGTACATAGGGTTTTGGATGGTGAAGAGATTGAGATTGTACACAGCTTTAGTTTGCTTGGCTCCATAGTCAACAGTCTTGGCACCAACAGCCAGGAAATTAAAAGGCGC
>NW_006399810.1:8032226-8033318 GCF_000299155.1 Elephantulus edwardii
CTGGGATAATTGGGATGGGAGTGTCAGAGACAGTGCAGTTGGCACAGGACAGAGCGGAGTTTAGGGCTGTTGTACATAGGGTTGCTATGAGTCGCAAGAGACTCGACGGCACATAACAACAGCAACAACAACAACAACAATGTTCCATTGTATTACAAATTAGGTATTATTTCTCAATCCATCTTGTTTCTGCTTTTTTACTTTTGTGCATAGTGCTGCAATGTATGTTGGTACAAAAGTATCTCTTTATGATTTTGCTTTGTATTCTTTTGATACATAGGAGTGGAATTGCTGAGTCATATGGTGAGTCTATCTCTTTTGAGATATCTGTAATTTATTGTGCGTATTTTCTCATTCTAACATGGACTTACCTTCATACCCAATTTTGTACTTAGATTTTATACTCTATCTTTTTTTGGTCAAGAAGGTGCCTCACATTGTATAAGCTATTATTGTTACTGCTGTCAATTTGAGTATGAACAACAGATTTGTGCCATTCTCACAATCTCTGACAGACCCAAGCTCATTGCTTCAGCCGTTGTGTCAATCCATCTGGTTGTGGATCTTCCTCCCTTTTTCCCAACCCTCCACCTTTCCAAGCATGTTATTCCTCTGCAAGAAAGAGCCTCTCATAGCAACATGTCTGAAGTATGTGGGACAAAGCTCTATCATCTTTATCTCCAAGGAGCACTCTTGCTATACTTTTTCCAAGACATATGTTCATTCTTTTGGCAGCCCATGGGATGTTCAGAGTTCTTATCCAACACCACAGCTCAAAGGCATCAAATCTTCTTTCCTCATCGTTATTCATTTTAAAAAAAGTTTTGATTTTTCATAAATCTTATTCATGAATCTTTATGGCTAATGAGTTCCTCTGACTTATGGCTTCCCCATTTGTAATAGAAGAAACATTGCCCAGTCCTGTACTAGCCTTACAGGTGTAGGTGTTTTTGATCCTTTTGCTGCAGTTACAGTCAACCCATTTCATGGAGGCTTTCAGTCATTTTTATAGACCATACTGAACAGGATGCCCTTTTCTAGCTATGAGTGTTTCTTAACAACATATCCAAGTAAGCAAGATGGAGACTCAGC
>NW_006399810.1:8033999-8035990 GCF_000299155.1 Elephantulus edwardii
TCACTGAATGATCAGAGGTTCCAATCCCCCAGCTGCTCTATGGAAGAAAGTTGGGTGGTCTTCTCTTGTAAAGCTTTACAGCTTTGGAAAGCTGATGGAGAGTTGCTATGATTTGGAACCAACTTAACGACAGTGGGTTTTGATCTATAAACACTCTTACAATTGTTACTTTACTTCTGACAGTGATATCTGCCTAGTTAGCTGGTTCTTGTGGGCAAGATCTAGTGAGACTTTGTGTATCTTTCTCCTTTGTCCCTGTGCCTTTGACAGCTTCTTGGTTTGCTGAGCCTTACTTTGCAGCACTTGGCTGTTGTTTGTCTGAGAGACTGGAGAGAACAGATGTGGGAAGATGGGCTAGATAGGTGCCCTTGCAGACTCTGCTTCATCTCCTTCTGTCTTCATATTGCCTTTCCTAGGTCCTCTACTTTTTCTTTTTTTGTAAGCCTGTAGGTCTGACTAAACCTCTACTATTAAGTATCTGAAAGATATGAAATTTTTTGAGACCAAGGACTATAAGGATTTTTGAAAGATCTGCAGAAAGAAAGAATGAACAGCTTACAGGATCCTCTTAACGATAATATACACTGCTGACCAGGATCTTTTCAACCTTCAATGGATTCCCTAGTTAGCCAATAGCAAGTGGCTGAGATAAGAGTTCATATTCCTTTTTTAAACATCCAAGTCTTGCCATTCATATACACACAACCTGTCCAGGACTCCACTACTTCTGATTTTTCATACTTTTTTTCCAGAGTATCCTTTCTTGTTGCCACTTCCTTTCTCTTTCCAGGTTCTATTCCAAGTAATTTTCACTGTGTTCCCAGGTTGGGAAGATGGACCATTCACCTTACTAAAGGTCATGGGCAGCTCTTCCCACTATGCTTTCATCAGGGACAGGCTGTCTTCAGAGCCTTCCTAGGGAGTTGAGAGGACCCTTGAGTCACCATCCAGTCAGAACGTCAACGATCAGATGAGGCCGACTCTGTCTGGAGTGTGACGACTGCTTGGAGCCTGCATTAGCACAGTCAATAACTCCTGATAGGAGGACCAATTCAGAGGTAAATATTATCCCTTCCATCAGCAAACCATCAAGGGTGGCAGAGTGGTAATAAAAATTTCTTACTCATTACCAGAGGAAAACTCCTCCCCTGTTTTTATAGGTAGAATTGTGCCCCATAGAAAGGCATGGTGAAGCCCTAACTCCTACTTCCTGTGAACATAACACTTTGTACATACAATCTTTGAAAAAGTTACAGGTCTAGGTAACACAGAGTCATACTGAAACAGGGTGCATACTAATCCTCTATGAGTGGTATCTTAATTTCATAGTGTTGCTGTAATAGAAATTCTGCAAGTGAGCAGCTTTATAGAATAAAAAAAAACAAAAACCAACCCAACAATTCCTCCCTGATTGTTGATGCTGTTAGGCGCGATGACTACACATCACAGTGACCCTCTGAATAGCAGATATGGACTTTGCCCTGTCCCACACCATGGTCACTATGTCTGACACACTCGAGCCCATTTTTACAGTCACTGTTATCAGTCCATCTCTTTGAGGACCTTCCTTACTTTCTCTGACACTCTTACTTTCCTAGCACCATGCTCTTTTCCAAAGACTGCTCTTTTCTAACAACACACTTTAAGTATGTGAGTTGAAAGTTCACCATCCTTGCCTCTAAGGAACAACCTGGATGAACTTCTTCCAAACAGATGTCTTCTTTGGGATTTCATGGAATATTCATTGTTCTTCTCCAATACTACAATTCAAAGTAGATTCTTCTGTTATCTTTATTCATGCAATTTTCAAATGCATAGAAAGCAGTTGAACCAAACATAGGGATCAATTAGAAAACTAGAAATCTATGTGGATTAACTGACCAAGTAAACAACATATAAATATAAATATATGCTTGAGCTCTGATAGCCTAGTACAAGAAACTGTGATGCAATCCTGAAGGCACACAGTTCTAGGCCACCAGGTGCTCTAC
>NW_006399810.1:8037240-8049421 GCF_000299155.1 Elephantulus edwardii
AGAATTGATGCCTTTGAGCTGTGGTGCTGGAGAAGAGTGTTGAATATACCATGGACTGCTAGGAGAACAAACAGGTTTGTCCTGGAGAGGGTGAAATCAGAATGCTCCTTGGAGTCAAGGATTCTGAAGTTTTGTCTGACATACTTTGGGCGTGTTGTAAGTAGGGACTGGTCCTTGGAGAGGGACATCATGTTTGGGAAAGTGGAGGGACGGCACAGGAGAGGAAGACCCTCGATGAGATGGATCGATTTTGTGAGTGGAGTGGTGGGAATGAGTTTGTTTGAGATGGCGAGGTTGGCACAGGATAGAATAGTGTTTAGGGCTCTTGTACATAGGGTTGCTATGAGTCGCAAACGACTCGATGGCACATAACAACAACAACAACAACAACAACAACAAAAAACCAGTGATATTTTTTTCAAAAGAGAGGAGACATAGAAATAAACATCCTACAACTTCCTGTGGGAATTACAGCCTCAGAAACGCAATGGAGCATCAACTATGAGCCAGTTCTAACTTGGTAGCAATGACGAAGGAAGGAAGAATTTCCCATTAGTTCTGATGGAGGCGACAGCAATTTGGAAACTGGATTATAGGAAGTGAGAAACTTGATCTGGAGATATGCCACCTTGTAAGGAAACCACTACTTAACATAATGGATTGAAACTCAATTTTAAAAATTAGATTGAGCCTTATAAACTACATGTTAAAGATGAAATGATAATCACTTGGCAAAGGGCTGGTGTGGTCAGATGACAGGGGATGAATAGCCACACTCAGAGCCTTCAATCCTATTCCTGATGCATCTGCATCTCATGACAGGCTGAGAGGAAGAGGAAAGGGAACCAGTATTGTTTTTGTTACAGGGTAAATGTCAGCCCCCATCATGTCAGCTTTGGCTGAGATGAATTAAATACAACAGGACATAAGACTGCTCAATCCTGTGCCACCCTTGTGCTAGGTTGCAAGGTGGATTTGCAAGTCTTCCGTTGGATAATTTTAAGAAGTAGATCGCCAGGTCATTCTTCTGAGTTCATCTTAGTCTAGATATTTGCTGAAACCTGTTCAGTCTCATAGTGACCAACAAAAACAAAAAACCTCAAAAAACAAAAACAACAACAACAACAAAACCCAACCACCTAACCAAACAAACCAAAAACCCCACCACCCCAAACCCAAAAAACAAACAAAAACCAACCACTGACAGATGAGTGGTGACTACACATGAAATGCACTGGCTGGGAATCGAACCTGAATCTCATGCATGGAAGGGGAGAAGTCTTATTACAGAACTAGCACTGACTGCCCTGTAGGTCAAGAGCATAGTACAAATGGGTCCTGGTGAGCAGGTGAAATGTGCAATCACTTTAGGTTAGCGTACTTTCTTTCAAACCACTAACAGTGATTCAGCAGGCTTTAAATCTGTTTGGGAATGGCACCGTAACAAGGGCTTGCTCCTCTCAGCCTGATTATGTGCAACCTAAATGTGTTCATCTCATGTCTCCTAGCCGCTGCCCCAGCCCCACAGCTCCTAGGGCAGGGGTGCATGGCTGGGAGTTCAATCCACAACGGCTGAGTGATTGCTAAATGATAACTGCATGACAAGTCTATCTAGGGTTGAAATTGTTCTCCTGAAAGGCCCTGAAGCTTTACTGGGGAAGTGCCAGGTGGAGGGAGCAGCAGGCTTGGAGAACTAAGCCAGGCATAAATCCATCCTGTGCCAGGAGCCTGTGAACAGCAGACGTGCGGCCAGCAGGGTGGACACAGGGAGCAGAGTTGGAGCTGGCTGGGAGCCAGCGAGAGAGCAGCCAGTACAGACGGACCTGTAATTCAGAAGGATGTGCCAGGGAATGCAACCAGTGGGCACCTATGGATGCCAGGCCCGGGTGGTCACTGGCTTCTCTACTCAGTGCCATTGGGGCTGACCTCTATGGTCTGCATCCCCTGGGCTTTCTTGCCCTCTGCCCGCAAACTGATTGGGTCAATGGGAAGCATTTGAAGGAAGTCAGAGTGTGAAGGGTTTATTTCTCTTCATCACCCTCCCTGTCTTGCCATTATTTTGGCAGAAGTTGTTTTTTTAGGATTGCAGCTTCTGCCTCCAGGTTCCAAGCATTCCATGGCTCTAGTAGTATGAGGAAAAAAAGAAAAGTAATAAGTTAAAAAAAAACCCTCATTACTGTTGAGTCCGAGCCAACTCATAGCTGACCCTCAGTGAGTTCTCAGAATGCTCTAAATTACACAGAAAGGGGTTGATTGTTAATCTTTTCCCCTCAAAGCAATTGTTGGATTTGAACTGTCTGCCCTTGTGTTGGCAGCAGAACTCTTTACCTTCTAGGCCACCAGAGCTCCCTCTAGCATCATTTTTTACTCATAAATATTCTATTCAAGAATAGGACCATGTTACATCTGTTTCAACTCTTTCTAGTCCCAAAGACTTGGTTGGACATTGCTTTCTGGTTCTCTGGGATCTGGGGGTGATGAAGTCAATACTTTCAGCTGCAAATGAAATAGCCGCAAATTCAGTTTATCCCAGAGGTGCCTCAGAAGAAAGACAAGGTGATCTGCTTTCTGAAGGACACAGCCTTGAAAAGCCAGTACTGTGCAGTTCTCCTCTGACAAGCACTGGGTTACCATGCATCAGAGTCAAATCAATGGCAATTGATAACCAAAAGTTGATTCTCTTACCCCATTCACACTTCCATAAGCAAACACTTCACTGTACTCACCTCAGGGAAAGTGTAGCATGAAAAGAATCAGACTTTGGAGAAGAACTGAGGAAGCTCCAGTGACCTACTCATTAGAGAGTTGTGTTACCAATCCAAAAGCTAATGGTTCAAAGCTACCAGCTGCTTTGGGAGGAAGATGGACACTCTCTTCCTGCGTGATTTATAGCTTCTGAAAATCCACTAAAGGGTCAGCTGTGAGTTGGTTCTGAATCAATGGCTATGAAACAGAAAGAAAGAGAACAGGAACTGATGCAAGAATTAGAGCTTTGTGTTTTTTTTAATGTTAAACCCTGAATACATTTCTTATTTTGGGGTTTTCTCCTGTTAGTAGAGGAGAAATCCCTCTAGTAGGAATCCCTACTTATGGGATTCAGAAAGCCTGGGAGCTGATCTCAGCGGTCTGAGACCCCCTGGGTGGCCAGAAGGGAACCTGGAGGATGGGATCGGACATCTGTGTGCTCATGACAGTATATGCTCTCTCCCATGCTTCTCTTTGCAAGCACTTGAATAAATAGAGTTTGCTGTTGCCATTGGTAAGACTATGCTTTGAAAAGAGCTCAAAATAAAACAACCAACAGGAAAAATCTAAACAGGCTTTCATTTCTTTAGACCACAGACAGATGTTTGCTTTGCAAGAATAAATCCATGTACATGATGCCTAGACCAGCGTCAGGTGTATGAAATGTGCCCACGTAGGACCAGTGGATGGAAATGGGTGAACGGTTTGAGGCAGTGAGTCAGCAGAAGCTCCAGAGAGGGGCTGTGACAAGCTCCTCCCCTGCGACAGACTCACGCTTGTTTTGTTTTGTGTGGCTCCTCTTTTCTGGCCCTAAGCAGGGACAGATGCTGTGCACGTTCCTTCCCGTGTATTCTCTGCAAACAGTTGAATAGATAAAGTTGACTGTTTCTATTGGTAAGATTGTGCCTTGCAAAGGGCTCCATCAAAACAAGCAAGCTTTCAGTTCTGTACCGGCCTTTGAAATCTTCATCACTTTGTTCCAACAGCCTGGCCTTTGAAGCTGTTTCTTATACCTGGCTTGTCTCTTGAATCAGTATTGTTTTGGTTTCTCCGAGTGCTTTTGGCCAGGAATGACTCCCTTGAAAGAGAAATAGATTCTTCAAATATACTTTCCCTTTAAACAAGTTTTCTACAAACAAAACACCCAAAGCCCTCTTGGGTAAACTTTTCTCTTTTCCTCTCTTACCCTGCCCTGTATGCCTTTTTAAGCTTATTTTATTGGTATATTTTGTAAGTGAAATCATCTCCTTTGAAACGTCTCCTTAACTCTAAAGTACAAGAAAATCTAATTGTATTCACCATGACTGAGCTAGACAAATTTGTCAACCACAGGGTCTGGGGGAATATTTGATGTACGTAAGAGCCTGCTTTTGCCATTCTGATTGCACTCAGCAGAGATCCTGTATTGATTTCTGTGATGTAAGCAGAACCGATTTGGGGGAAATACAGAATTCAACTTTACTGGCCAGACCTCTTTGTTGTCCCTACTCGCTACAAGAGCAAGTATGTCAGTTTAAAGACTAAGGTGCACCTGATGCAAGCCATAGTCTTTTCAATTGCTTCATACACTTCTGAGAGTTGGACAATGAATATGAAAGACCAAAGAAGAATCAATGCCTTTGAATTGCAGTGTTTTAGAAAAGAACTGAATATCCTGTTAAGAGAACAAACAAATCCATCTGCAAAAAAGGGCAAACAGAGTGTTCCTTGAACGCAAGGATATTGAAACTTTAGTTCATATGCTTTGGACATGTTTGCAAGAGAGGTCAGTCCTTAGAAAAAGGCATCATGCTGGGAAAGGTAGAAGATCATAGAAAAAAGCGGAAGACCTTGAATGAGATGGATTGAAATAGTGACCATGACAATGGATATGAGCATGATAGAGATGGTGAGGATTGTTCAGATTGGTCAAGGTTCAGGTCTCTTTTCATAAGTGTCATAGTCAACTCCATGACATCTAACAATTGCAACAACACTGCAGGATGAAAACCCAGCACCTACTAGAAATGTGCATGTGCCGGGGAGGAAAGTGTATGGAGACTGAATATCTACAGATGACTGACATAAAGCCTCATCATGAAAGAGGAGAAGGAGGGATTCTGCAGTTGGAGAAAAAGTAGTGTGGAAAGAGATCCTGGGTAGAACTACTCAGTTCGCTAACTGGCCATAGCTGGCCCTCCACTGGATTCCTCCACTGGATTTCTGAGGCTGTAGTTGCCCAGGATGAGCTTGCTCATCTTTAAACCATGGAGCCACTGGTGGATTCAAACAGCCAGAGAGGCTTCTTTGAGTTAGCAGCACATCGTTCTATGGGCTACACCACCAGAGCTTCCCCAGCTTCAATAAAGGCTGGGCACTACACCACGTTTGGGTGGGAGTGAGGCAGTGTAGTAAAGTTTGGAAAATAATGGCTAGATGACTTTTAAAAGTGGATGCTTTTAATGAAATAACAAGCTATGTAAATAACCAGAAGTCTGTCATTCTTTCTCTTTATCCCACACTGCTTTCTTAAAACATTTTATTTTGACAAAAGACATACTAAAAAATATTTTCTATTTTAATTATTATTAGCTTGATAGTCCAATGACATTAGTTACATTCACTGTTTTGTGTAACCATCACCTCTACTCCTTTTTTATTTTTCATCACCCTAAACTGAATCTTGGAGGCAGGGATTCTGAAGCTTCATCTGACATACTTTGGGCATGTTGCAAAGAGGGACCAGTCCTTGGAGAGGGACATCATACTTGGGAGGGTGGAGGAAAAGTGCAAGAAAGGAAGACCCTAGATGAGACAGATTGACTCAGTGACTGGGGTAATGGAGATAGGTGTGTCGGAGACAATAAGGTTGGCTCAGGATAGAGCAGGGTTCACAGCTGTTGTACACAGGGTCTCTGTGAGTCACAGACAACTTGCTGTCTACAAGAGATACACTTGAAAGTAAAGATAAAGACAAACTGAAAATCAAAACTATGAGATATCATTTCACCCCAGTCAAAATAGCAAAATTTAACAGAACAGCAAGCAACAAATGCTGGCGAGGTTGTGGAGAAACTGGAACCCTGATTCACTGTTGGTGGGAGTGTAAAATGGTGCAACCCCTGTGGAAAGCAGTATGGTGCTTTCTCAAAAAGTTGAAAATAGAGATACCATTTGACCCAGCGATTCCACTACTGGGAATATACCCTGAAGAGACCATAGCTGACATCCAAGCAGATATATGCACACCCATGTTCATTGCAGCTTTGTTCACAATAGCAAGGAGTTGGAAACAACCTAAGTGCCCATCAACAAACGAATGGCTAGAGAAGCTGTGGTATATTCGCACAATGGAATACTATGCTGCATTAAAAAACAAGGAACTCATGCAATATTATTCAAAATGGTTGACTCTGGAGAACATTATGCTGAGTGAAATATCCCAGTCACAAAAGGACAAATATTACATGATGCCACTGTTGTAGAATGGGACTGTCCTTGGGGTTGGGGAGAGACTGAGTAAGATGGGTTCAATAATGTATACTGCACTGAAACAGAGGAGGGAGAGAACTGTTTAAAAGAGAGATATAACTGGGTATTTCTGTCATCACAGGAGACTAGAGTGAGGGCTACATGGTGGAGAGGACCTGGGGGAGGGTTTGTAAAACAATGAAAGAACTTTTCCATAATTTTTGGACTCATGTACTTATAACTTGTTAGTCAAAATTGTGTCTTCTAGGTTGCAACACCCCCATGATACATCTTCAAGGATATGAACATGTACAGCCAAGCACAATCAATAAGAGTGCATCTAAATTCCAAAATAAATCTCCATAATAGTCTATGTGTTTCCTACTGCCAAAGGGGCCCTTTAGAGTAGTGAGAGAAGATCTTCACCCTGAAACCCACAGCGTCCCTTTTCAGCAGGAAGTAGCTAAGAGAATACGCCATCCCCTTTTCCTTATGACTCAGGGTGAAGTCTCTCTCAGGGAGGAGTGATAGGGAATGGCAAAGGATACACTGACAAAGAAGATTAATCAGAACTGGCTTTGACAAGCACTGTGGCATTTGGACAAGAACAAACTGGGAGGAGGGTAGAGAGAATAGTGCAACAATGAATGAGTGGAAGCCCAAAATCTCTGTAAATGTTTATGAAAATTAATAAAATATAATTTAAAAAAAAGTTTAAAAAATAGCAACCAGATAAAAGCAGTAATAGAAATATTAGTCTCCAATAAATCATCTTTCAGCATAAAAGCCATCACAAAGGACAGAGAAGGATACTGTATTATACTATATTATGCCTAAGGGGTCACTAGAACAAGAAGATATAACCACAATATATATCTATGCACTATGATAGATCTGCAAAATACACAAAGCAAACGTTAACAGAACTAAATAAAAAGAAATAGACAATACTACGATAGTAGTAGGAGACTTCAATTACCACTCTCAAGGAAAGAGAGAATAACCAGAAAGGAACTCAACAAAAATGTAAAGAATTAAACTATACAATCAAACAACTGGTCTCATAGATATGTACAGGTACCCCCCCCAAAAAAAATCTCAGTATACATTCTTCTCCAGTGTGCATGAACATTCTCCAGAATAGATAATATTTAAAGTCACAAAGCGAACCTTAATAAATTTTTTAAAAATCAATATAATACAAAGTATTTCCTTAGACCACAATGCAACAAAACCAACAAGTAAGTATATAAAGGATAAAAAACAAGAACAAAAGCAAAACAAAACAAAAAACCTACCCAAACAAAACAAACAAAAAAACTCCCTGCTTGAACAGGAGCAGGCAATGTTATTGTTGTTATTACATGCCATTGAGTCACCTGCAACTCTCTGAACCCTGCCCTATCATGAGCCAGTTGCACTGTCTCTGACACACCTACTCCCATCAGGTTATTTTATCAATCCATCTCATCTAGGGTCTTCCCCTCTTGTGCTGTCTCTCCACCCTTCCAAGCATGATGTACTTCTTCAGGACTGGTCCCTCCTGGCAACATGCAGAAAATATGTGAGATGAAGCTTCAAAATCTTTGTCTCTAAGGAGCAATTTGATTTCACCCTATCCAGGACAAACCTGTTTATTCTCTTTGAAGTCCATGGAATGTTCAATACTCTTCTCCAGAACCATAACTCTTTCTCCAGAAACAAATGAGAATAAAAGACATAACTTACCAAAACCTCTGGGAAATAGCTAAAGCGGTCAATTTATAGCTATAAGCAAACACATCAAAGGAAAAGAAAGGATAAAAATAGGTTGTTTCAAAATCTCCAACAAATAGAAAAAGAACAGCAAGAAAATAAAATAACCTCAAAAGAAAGAAAATTCTAAAAATTAGAGCAGAAATAAATGGAATAAAATACAGAAAAAAACAATTGAAATTGTCAACCAGACCAGAAGTTGATTCTTAGAAAAGGTCAATTATGTTGACAAATCACAAGAAAATCTAACAAAGGAAAAGAAAGAAAAGACACAAATAATTCAAATAAGGGATGAAAGGGGCAATGTCACAATAGAACCAGCTTAATTATCGAATTTTATTAAAAACTACACTCAAACATCCTTATTCATCCTTATACACTGTCCAGCTCTCAGATGCATAGCAAGTGAATGGAAAGACCATGACCTGAATCAGACTCACTTTAGTCCTCAAACTGACACCATTACTCCTCAAGAATTTGGAGAGATCCTTAATTACAGCCTTTCCCAGTGCAGTACATCTCCTGATGTCTTGATTGCTGGTATCAAGGGTGTTAATTGTGGATCCATGAAAGATGCAGTTGCTGACAATTTCAATCTCTTCTCCATCCGTCATGATGTTGCCTATCACTCCAGTGGTAAGAATCTTTGTTTTCTCGACATAAATGTGCCATCTATATTAATTCCTTGATCTTTTGTAACAAATGCTTCAAGTCCTCACTTTTATCAAGCAAGATTGTGTCATCTACATAACACAGTGTAATGATGAGTCTCCCTCCAATCCTGATGTCACATTCTTCTTCATAGAATCCAGCTTCCTGAATAATTTGCTCAACATTTAGATTAAATAGGTTTGGAGAAAGACTACAACCCTGACACACTTCCTTCTTAATTTTAAACCATGTAGTGTTCCCTGTTTTTCTCACACAGCAGCCTCCTGGTCCAGGTATAGTTTTCACATGAGCACAATTACATGCTCTGGGACTCCAATTCTTCTCGATGTCAGCTACCACTTGTTATGATCTATACTGTCAAGTACCTTTGCATAAGGATGACAGAAGAAGAATTGATACCTTAGAGCTGTGGTGTTGGAAGAGAGCTCTAAACATGCCATAGACTGCCAAAAGAACAAACAAATACATTTTGGAGAGAAACCATCCAGAGTGCTCTTTGGAGGTAAGGATGATGAGGCTTTGCCTCACCTACTTCGGGCATGCTGCTAGCGAGTGTAATCTTTGGAGAAGGACATGGTCCTTGGAAAGGTAAAAGGTCAGTGAAGGAGAGGAAAACCCTTAACCAGGTGGATTGACACAGTTACTACTGTAATGGGCTCTAGTATTTCAGAAAGTATAAGGATGGCAAAGAATAGGACATAATTACTCATAAGGTTATTATTTATAAGATTGTACTAAACTTGATGGCACCTAACAACAACAATAAAATATTCAAACAGATATGAAAACCTAGAGGAAATGGACAAATATTTCAGTACTCACAACCTATTCAAGCTGACACACACTGAAATAGAACACCTGAACAGACCCATTATACAAGAAGAAAGTGAGCCTGGAAGACATTATGCTGAGTAAAATATCTCAGTCACAAAAGGACAAATACTATGTAACTCCACTGCTATAAAAAAGCAGTGACATGGGAAGTTGAGGAGAGAATAGGACAAGGGTGGATAGATAAAGAACACTGCATTGGAAGAGATGAGGGGAAGGACTGTCTGAAAAGAATGTATGATTAGGTATTATATGTATGACAATAATCTGCAACAATTGGTGCATTACAAATTGAATTGTGATGGGGGTAAGAGAAGGGGAGAGAGGAAAACAAGCAATAAGGAATGAATGAAAAACCAACTTTTCTATAAACTTTTGTTAACATCACAATAAAAAAAGATAATTAGTTGTGGATTATTTGCACATTCATGTTAATTGCAGCATTATTCACAATAGTAAGGAGATGGAAACAACTCAAGTCCCCATCAGTGAATGAGTGGATACATCGTTTACACAATGGAGTTCTATGCACCATTTAAAATAAGGAGAAATTAATGAAATATTAAATAACATGGATGAATCCAAAAGACTTAAATTGAGTGAAATGAGTCAGTCACAAGCAGACAAATAATGTCTTCTTCCAATATTAAAAAGTTAAAGAAAGGTTTACCCCCAGAGAGAAACATACTAATATAGTTACTATGAAAGGGAGAAGGGGAAGCAGAAAATCAATTACTAGACAATAAACATTTAAGATGGATGAAGGGAAAAGTAATATGGAATGAATGGATGATCAGACATTGATTGTGGGTATTGTAAATAATGTTATGGAACAAAATGTACCTAAATTTAAAAACAACATTGAGAAAACATGCTTTATAATTTTTTCAAAATGTAAATTTTAAAAATATTGTTATTATTGTTCTTAGGTGCTGTCAAGTTGTCTGTTTTAAATTTTTTTGTGTATTTTTTAAAAAATATAGATTTTTCCCTTACACTTTCCTCCACTGATTATGTTTCATACCATCATTCTCATACATTGTGTTTTACAAAATTAATCACCACTGGACTACGCACACCATTACCCTGCCTTTTCAGTTCCCCACCAGATATTTCCCATTTCCTTTTACCTCTCCACCCCAACAACCACCAAATTATGTAACCCTATGATTTCCCCCAGACCCATCCATACCTGTCTGTTCTCACTCCTTCTCCGTTTGGACTCCCAAACACATTTTACAGTTATCTTTCTAGTTTTATAATAATGGTCTTATGCAGTATTTGTTCTTATGAGACTGAGTTAATTCACTCATAATGTTCTTCAATCTCTTCCAAGTTAAGTAATATTTTTCAAAATCATTGCTCCTGAGTGCTGTGATGTATTAGATTATGTGAATGCACCACAACCTCATAATTGGTTGTAATTGGACTGCTTCCGTAGTCTCGTGATGGTGAATAACATTGCTATGAATACTGACATATAAATATCCTTCTGTATCTCGGTTCTGATTTCCTTGAGGTATACCTTCTGCCTTCCTGACTCTGGGGTATTCATATCATCTGCAATATGCTCTGCTTTTTTTTGGAGAAGGCTTAATTTGTTTAACAGCGTTTGATGTTGCCTGCTGCTTTCTTGACGTTATGTGTAGTTTGTCTTCATAAATGTTAGGTTGTTTTTATTGTGTCTGCATAAGTTGTTGATAATCTTATCTTTATAATGTTAGTTGCAAGCTTAAAATATTCACTCTAATGGGTGGACCACTCACTCTACTGGAAGTCCTTTGTTGAAAAAGTTGCCTTTCCTAAAATCCTTCAGGTTTTCTCTGGTCTGCAATGAAGCCCTTCAGGAATCTTGCCTTTTGTAGCCCACTCTCTCAAATTCATGTGATCCACTCAAGCAGTTTCTGCTCAAGGTTGGGGGGCGTGGGGGGGTGTTATATCAGTCTTGCAGATCAACATGCCTACTGAGAAAGTTGAGAAAGACTTTCTCCTGCTTGTAGCTCTCTGTCCCAAATGCTCTGGTACTGTTTGCCCCTTGGGTTGGGCCTGTGGCAGCAGGGATCCCCAGTAGAGGACACTTTCCACAGGGAAGTTTCAGTCTCTTCTCTCTCCCACATCTGAAAGGGTTTGCTCTGGGAAAGAGTGTCTCACCGGATGTCTTCTTCTTTTCTGAAGGCTAATGTCTTGCTTTGTCTCTGGAGTGTTTGACACCAGGGGCATTAACTTAAGCAGTTAGTATCCCAGAGGTGTTTTGAGTCAATTCACTTTCTTGCAGCTTAGCATACTAGCTTAGAAGTCTTTTACCTGCTTGCAGATTTCTGTTCCAAAACTTCTTGCTCTGCTTTGTTGTTGAAATGGTTCCACTGCAGCAGATATCCACAAATCAAAATTTAATTTTTAATTTTTTTTAAAAAAGAGAAAAAACATAACAAGAAACAGGGCTGCAATCTCAAAGGCACAAGGTTCAAATCTACCAGCCGCTTAGAAAACCTAGAAAATCCACTGGAGTGTCAGCTATGAGTGTGTTCTGACTTGATGGTAATGTTTTGTGTTTGTTTTTTATATAAACCTCAGTTTCTGTATTTCTTTGGGTCTAGACACATAGTCATAGATAAGTAGGTCCAAATGAGGTAATGTATTTTTTCATTGATGTATGGTCTTCGGAATCACCTGTTATGCATCAGAGAGTTGGACAATGACCAAGGAGGATAGAAGGAGAATTGATGCC
>NW_006399810.1:8049957-8056514 GCF_000299155.1 Elephantulus edwardii
GTGATGGTGAATAACATTGCTATGAATACTGACATATAAATATCCTTCTGTATCTCGGTTCTGATTTCCTTGAGGTATTCCTAGTAGTGGAATAGATGGTTATAACAAAGTTTCTATGTTCTATGTTTTGAGGAAATACTGAACTACCTTCTAGAGTTGTACCATTTTACAGTCCCACCAACAGTGCATGATGGTTTCCAGTGTATGAGAGTTTCAACCTCTCCATATCCTCTCCAACATTTATTGCTTGCTCCTGTTAAACTTTGCCACTGCTATGGGGGTGAAATGATACGTTAATTTGGCTTCGATTTGCATCTCTCTTATTGCAGTGATTCTGAATATCTCTTTATGTGTCTGTTGGCCACTTGAATGGCTTCCTCTATGAAAAACCTTTCCATCTTTTGCCAATTTTGTAACTGAGTTATCAATTGTGGAGGCCCTGTAGAATTTTGTAAACTTTTGTTATGAGACTCGTGTGTGATGGTATTCCCAAATATTTTTCCCAGTTGTTAGAGATTCTTTTCACCCTATTGGAAAACGTTTTTATGCACACTGGGATTTGATCTTCAGAAGGTCTCATTCATTAATTTTATCTTCTCTAGACTGTGAATTTCTGGGTGTTTTGTCAGCCTTTTTATACCATAGACTAGGCCTTCTAAGCTTGTTCCCATTCTGTCTCTTATGAACTTTATGGTTTTGGAGTATATTCCCAGGTACCTGACCCACCTTGAGTTTATTTTTGTGTATGGTGTAAGATTGTGCTTGGACCAGGAGGCAGTTGCCAGAACAAAGAAACACTGCTTGGTTCAAAATCAGGAAGAGATTACCTCAAGAATGCATCCTTTCTCCATACCTTTTAAAACCATATATGGAACAGATCATTCAGGAGGCTGGACTTTATGAGGAGGAATTTGGCATTAGGATTGGAGGAAGAATCTTCAACAAACTACATTATACTGTTGACACAACCTTGCATGCAGAAATTGAAGAGGACCTGAAATATTCAAGGTAAAGGGCCGCAGTCTTCAGTATGGACAGAAGAAGCTCAACATCAAGGAGGCAAAGATTCTCAGCACTGGGCCATTGGTAACACCATGATAGATGGAGAAGAGATTGAGGTTGTTAACAGTATCAGCTTGCTCGACTACACAATCAACACCCTTGGCATCAGAAGTCAAGAAATCAAAAGATGAACTGCTCAGGGAAGACTACTGTCAGGGATCTCTCACAAGTGTTAAAGAATAATTATGACAGTCTTCAGACTAAAGTAATACTGATTCAGGCCATGGTCTTTGCAATTACTTGCCATGCCTCAGAGATCTTGACAACACCAAAGGTGACAGAAGAAGAATGATACCTTTGAGTTTTGGTGCTGGAGAAGACTATTGAATACACCGTGGAATGACAATAGAACAAACAGGTTTATCCTCGAGAGGATGAAATCAAGGTACTCCATGCTTGAAGCCAAGGATTTTGAAGCTCTGTCTCACATACTTTGGCATGTGGCCAGGAAGGACATGTCCCTGGAGATGGGTATTATACTTGGAAGGGTAAAGGAACACACAGGAAAGAAAGACCCTAGATGAGATGCACTGATAGAGTAACTAGGGTAATGGAAGTAGGTATGTTAGAGATGTGAGACTGGCTCAAGATAGAGAGTAGAGTTCAGAGCTATTGTACACTGGGTTTTTATAAGTTGCAGGTGACTACTTTGGATATAACAACAACAATGGTGTGAAATATGGATCGATCCTATTTCAGCTTTGTGCAGGTGCAGTCCAGTTTTGAGAACACAATTTGTTAAGAAGGATGTCATTTCCTCATTTGATAGGTTTTGTTTCACTGTTGAATATCAGTTGACAATAGGTGGGTCCATTCTTTGGTTCTTGATTTGATTCCATTAGTCGATGTGCCTGTCATTGTACCAGTACCATACTGTTTTCATTATTAAAGCTATGTAGTAGGTTTAGAGATCAGGGAGTGCTATGCTTCCCACTTCAGTTTTATTTTTCAAAAGTATTTTGTTTCTTTGGAGTCTCTTTCCAAATAAACTTGACAATTGGTTTTGGAGTTTTGTTGTTGTTGTTTTTTAATCTCCTTGAAAAATAAATTTTATACCTGTATTGGAATTTTGTTGAACATGTAGATTGCTTTTGGTAGCATTGTCATTTTCACTATATTGAGTCTTCTTATCCATGAAAAGGGAAAACTTTTCCATTTATTTAGGTCTTTTACTGTTTTTTACTCCTGCTTCCAAAAATAACATTCCTCCGGAAACTCTATGAACTTTGATAAATGTCCATAGTTGTAGAGGGGCTTCAGGCCTTTTGTTCTTAGGGTTACTATGAGTCACGCTCAAATCAAAGGTGATCAACAACATTGTTTCTCACTGATGTGTTTTGTAGTTTTCTTTGTAAAGGTGTTTTGTGTCTCTAGTTAGGTTCATTTCTAAGCATCTCAACTTATGGTTGGGATGTGCTCACCAACTTGTGCCAAGAAATCTGGAGGACAACTCCTTGACCAACTGACTGGAAGAGATCCATATTTATTCCTATTCCAAAAAAAATGTGACCTGACAGAGTGTGGAAATTATCATGCAAAATCAATCATATCACATACAAGCAAAATCCTGCTAAAGATTATCCAGAAATGAATGGAACTGTACATTGACATAGAACTACCAGAAATACAAACGGGTTTAGAAGAGGCACGAGAGACATTATTAACAGTGACAGATGGATCTTGGAAGAGAGTACCAGAGGGATATCTATCTGTGTTTCCTTGACTTTGAAAAGTCATTTGACTGTGTAGATCACAACTACTTGTGGTTAACCTTGAGGAGAATGGGAATCCTAGAACACTTGATTGTGCTTATGTGAAACCTATACTTGAACCAAGAAGCAGCTCTCAAAACAGAGCAGGGAAACGTCACATGGTTAAAAATCAGGAAGGGAGAAGGGAGTGTGTCAGACATGATTACTCTCCCCAAACCTTTTCAATCTATGGTAGGACAGATCATTCAGAAGGGTAGGCTTTATGAGGAGAAAAATTGGTATCAGGATTGGAGGTAGACTCATCAACAATCTACACTATGCAAATGACACAAGTTTGCTTTCTGAAACTGAGAAGGACCTGAAGCACTTCCTGCAGAAGGACAAAGACTGTAGTCATCAATATGGATTGAAGCTCAACATCAGGAAGACTGAGATCCTCACCATTAGGCCAATAAACAGTACCTTGATGGATGGAGAAGGGATTGAGGTTGTTAACTGTTACATTTTACCCAGCTCCAAAATCAACTCTCTTGATACCAGCAGTCATGAAATCAAAAGGCAGATTGCATTAGGTAAATCTGTTTTCAAGGACCTTTCCAGAGTACTGAGGAGCAATGATGTCAGTCTAGAGACTAAGATGTGTCTGATCCAGTCCATTGTCTTTGCAATTACTTGCTATGTCTCAGAAAGCTGGATAATGACTGAGGATGATAGAAGAAAAATGGATGCCTTTGGGTTGTGGGGCTGGAGAAGAGTCTTGAACATACCATGGACCGACAAGAAAACAAATAGGTCTGTCTTGGAAAGGGTGAAACCGAGATTCTCCTTGGAGGCTAGAATTTTGAAGCTCCATCTCACATACTTTGGGCATGTGGCTAGGAGACACTAATCTTTGGAGAAAGACATGATCTGAAGGGTGGAGGCACAGTGCGAGAGGAAGGCCCTGGATGAGATGGATTGATTCAGTAACCAGGTTAGTGAGAGTAGGTGTATTGAAGTCAGTGAGACTGGCTCACAGGACAGGGCAGGCTTCATAGCTATTGTACATAAGGTCACTATGAGTTGTAGGTGACTTGACAGCACATAACAATAACAACATTGTAAATGGTATTCCTTTCTTGGTTTAATTCTCTGTTTTTGGGTGTTTTTTCCCTTTTTCGTTACTATAGAGGAATCTCATTGACTTTTGGATATTAATCTTGTATCTTGCCAGCCTGCTAAATTGGTTAACCAGTTCTAATAGGGTTTTTGGTGAGGGTTTGGATTTTCTGTATACACTATCATATCATCTGAAATTAGAAACAATTTAACCATCTCTTTGCCAATCTGGATGCCTATTTCCTTCTCTTGTAGTATTATCCAGCTAGTACTTCTAATACATTATTGAATAGGAGCAGTGACAATGGGTATCCTTGTCTGGTCTCTGTTCTCAAGGAAAATGCTTTCAGTCTTTTTCAATTGAGAATGATATTGGTTCTTGATTTTGCATATATACTTTTCACTATGTTGAGTAAAGTCCCTTCTATTCCTATTTTGCTGAGTGTTTTAATCAGGAAAGAGTGTTGAATTTTGTGTGGTTCTTGTTACTTGCTTTGTTATTGTGGTGAAATATGTTGTGTGTTTTTTTCTATTTAACCATCCTTGTATACCTGTTATGAATCCCACTTGGTCATGAGGGATTATTTTTTTTTATATGCTGCTGATTCTATTGGACAGGATTTTATTAAGGACTTCACATCTATGATCATGAGAAATATTGGTTTGTAGGGTTTTTTTGATAACCTCTTTACCTGGCTTTGGTAGTAGGTTTCTACTTGCTTCATAGAATGACTCTGGGAGTGTTCCTTCTTATCGTATTTTTTTTTAAGTAATTTAAGTAAATTGGTGATAGATCTGCTCTATTTGGTAGAATTCAGCTGTGAAACTTTCTGGTCTGGTCTAGGACATTTTTTCGGTAGGGGAGTCTTTTTATGATCTTCTCATTTTTTCTTTTATGATGTATCCGTTCAGATGTTCTACATCTGTCCATGTCAATCTGGTAGGGCAAGAGATTCAAGGATTTTTTCCATTTCATCTAGGTTTTCAAATTTATCAGAGTATAGCTTTTCATAATACTCTATTATTCCAGATTTAATTTCTTCTGTTTCTGTTCTGATGTCACTTCTATCATTCCTTAATCGAGTTATTTGTATCTTATCCTTTTTGTCTTTTGTTAAGTTTGCCAATGACTTGTCAATTTTATTGACCCTTTCTAAAAACTAGCTCCTGGTTTTGTTGATAATTTCAATTGGTTTTCTGTTTTCTATCTTGTTGATTTCAGTTCTTTATAATTTCTTTTCTTTCTTGGGCTATGGGTTTAGACTGCTGTTCTTTCTCTATTTGAGGGAGATGTTGAGTTAGAGCATTAATTTTGCTTCTTAATTTTTTTTAATGTGCTGTCCATTGCTATAACTGATGACTTCCTTAGCTGCATCCTAGAGGTTTTGATATGTTGTATTTTCACTATCATTTGATTTGAGGAACTTTTTAAATTTCTTTCTTCATTTCTTCTAGAACCTACTATGTTCTGGGAGGGTGTTATTTAGTTTCCATATTGGTGGTATTATAAACTTTATAGTCTTATCCTTAATTTCTAGTTTTATAGCATTGTGGTCTGAGAAGATACTTTGCATTATTCCAATGTTTTTTAATTTGTTGAAGCTTGCTTTGTGTCTTAACGTAAACAATTTTGGAGAATATACCTCGTGCACTTGAGAAAAAGTGAATTGAGTTTTAGTTGGGTGCAGCCCCTTCCCACTATTGTGGTTTTGTCTAATTCTTTCTTCAAGTTTGTTAACCATTGTTTTATGTATTTATCTATAATTGGTTCTTCTTTGTAGGTGACTCTTTGTTTTTTCTCATGCTGCATTTAGTATTCTATCTTCGTATTTTATTTTGGAGAATTTGAATATGGTATGTCTTAATGTTTTTCTTTTTATGTCTAGTCTATTTGGTATTCACTGAGCTTCTTATATATGGCTTTCTCTGTCCTTCATAATACCTGAGAAGTTGTCTTCTAGTACCTGTTGCACAATTTCCTCAATGATTTCCCTGTTCCTCTTGTGTTCTGGAATTCCAATCATATGTATATTGTTTCTTTTGATGCCATCCCATATTATTCTCTTGTTTTCTTCATGCCTCATTGCTGATTTTACTTCTAGTATGTTTCCATTTAAGTTTTTGTCTTCCAGTTCACTGACTCTCTGTTCCATCTCTCTGTTCTACATTTTTTCTCTCCAGCATGTTGAACTTTTCTGCCATTTTTCTTAATATTCTGGATTGCATTTTCATGCATTTTGTTATTTCCAGTAATGTGTTGGCTGTACCCTCTTTGTCTTGGGATGACTTTTTAGTTTCCTGTATCTCTTTATCTGTAGTTTCAATGATTTCTTCTGTAGCTACTTAAGTTCCTTCATGTTGACATATTTCTTCTCACATATTCCTCATCTCTGGAGTATTTGCTTTCTCAGTGGATTCCATTGTTTCTTCCATTATTTGCACTTTCTTCTGTAGCTTTCCAAATAACTCCACATCAGTATATATTTTCTGGTTCTCTACCTCTAGATTATTCCCTTTATTTCTGTCTTCCATTATTTTTTCTGTAATTTGTACCTTCTCCCAAAGCTTTTCTAATACTTACATATTTATATATACCTTCTGCCTTCCTGACTCTGGGGTATTCATATCATCTGCAATATGCTCTGCTTTTTTTTGGAGAAGGCTTAATTTGTTTAACAGCGTTTG
>NW_006399810.1:8057849-8065926 GCF_000299155.1 Elephantulus edwardii
AATTGGGATGGGAGTGTCAGAGACAGTGCGATTGGCACAGGACAGAGCGGAGTTTAGGGCTGTTGTACATAGGGTCGCTATGAGTCGCAGGCGACTCGATGGCACATAACAACAACAACAACAACAACAACAACATATATATCTTAAAGAAATAAGAGCTGGCTTACATATTGAAAAGTTTATACTGTTTCCAGAGTTGAGAAATGTACAAAGATGGAATATTAACTTCTCAGAGGAACTGTCTAATTCTTCTGTTTGCACTGAGGGAAAAATCTTAACTGCCACAGAGATGGCTTACAGTTCATGGTAACCCCAGGAGTAGAACTGGTCCATGGGTTCCCTTGCAAGTAAATTACTAGGTCTTTTGTTAGATGGAATTCTGAATGAGTTCAAACTGCCAACTTTTTGGTTCACAGATGGTCACAAACCGCCTGTGCCAACCGGGCTTCCTGAGTAAAAAACTGATAATAAAATTTAAAGTCTAACCAATGTCCTCTGAAAGGCCTGAAATGCTAAGATAGAATGTTAGATTATTTCTTATTGGACAGAGGATATCTTGAGGACCAGATCCAGAAGTAGCAGAGAAAGCTTGAAGGTCAGGTCACAAAGAATTTTTGTGGTGCAATAAATTGCAACATATAGGTTTTACTAGGGCATTCTGGTGGCCTAGTCCTTAGGTAGTAGCACTATTAAGTCCAAATCAATTCCTCTCTAGTGTTAAGAACTTTGTGAGAAGTATGAACAATCTCTTCTTGTGCAATCGACAGCTTATGGAACCCAACTGAGGGTCAGCTGTGACTTGGTTCCAACTTAATGGCAGTGCTTTTGAGTTTCAGGCTGTTGAGTCTGCTGTGTGTAACTGAGACAAGCCCTCAAACAAACAAATCCTTCTCACTGTAGCAGAAGTGGCATCCACTTCCTAAATAATATTGCCTCTGGAAACTATGAACTTTGAGAAAAAACAATAGTCATAGGAAGGCTTCCGGTCTTTTGTTCATAGGGCCACTATGAATCATGCTCAACTCCACAGCAATCAACAACACCAGCAGAATATTTGTACTAGACAGTTGTCTTTTTACAATTCCATCTCACCCTTAAAAGCTAATGCCCATTAATTTTTCCTTTTTTCTTTCTTTAACAGATTTGCCTTGTGTTCAGATTATTTCCTTAAGATGAATCACACAATCTCAAAGTTAAAGGCAACCTTATTAAAAAATCTCTTGTTCTGTCACCTAATGTTACAGATGAGAAAACTGAAGCCCAAAGGAATGGTGATGAAATTGGACACATTAGTTAGAAAAGGGATTAAAGTAAGTATCATTGGATTCCTCACTCAATACTCTTATACCCCCCTCCTTGAGTTTAAATCAGCTCATAGCTGATCCTTCAGCAGGTTGTCATAGTTAATGAATCATAAGGGAGGAGATTGCTCATCTTTCTTCCACAGGACTGCAAGGATTTGAATTGCCAGAGAGGCGCACACAGCCTTTGTGCACCAAACAGCACAACTTCATAGGACTTGATGTTGTGTGTAGTCAGTCAGAACCAACTCGTGTCTGACCCTCCAGCATGTTTTCAGAGGCTGTAAATGGCATGGGTGGAGATTGTCTATCCTTCTCTCACAGAGCATCTGGTGGACTTGAATCACCTACCTTAGGAATTGCAGTGCAGATTCTTACAATTAAGCCACCCTTACAGACTAGGCCTCCGGTTTTGAACTAGACTCCAATACTCGTGAAGATTTTCAGTTTTCTTTTTGGAAGCATGTACAACTTTGTAATCCTGAAACTCATACCATTTGTCCATGGTAAAATGATAATGGATAATAAAAATGTTTTAGAGCTCAGTGCAATTTTAGAAATGACTAAAAAATTGCAAAGGTGGGATGTTTCCTAGACAGTCCCTCTCAGAGGAAATATTACACCTTTGCACTTTTCTCAATTCAGGAACCAGTGTGAGCTCTTTAATATTTAAGGAAGCACATACATCTTTAAGATATGTACCTCAATACATTTTATCTGCATAACTACCACCACCAACTTATAGATAAGGAAATTGAGACCAAAGACATTACCTAACTTGCCCATGGACACTAACTAAATTATTAGAAGAGCTGAGAATAAAACAGACTGTCATTCTTCCCTGTCCAGTGATTTCTATGCGACAATGTGATTATTGTGTATGATATTCTGGCTCTATTGCTGAGAGAAAGGAATAAAGCTCCCTAGTGCACATAATGGAAGGTTAGAAAAGTGTCTTGCCTTGGTGAGTGCTTTGTGGCTGGAGGATCTTCCTGAACGAATCCGGTGTGTCAAATGTGAGTAGAATGAAAGAGAAGATTCCAGGGCCTTAGAACATTACTTAATGCATTCTTGAGAGACTCTTGTCTGAGCGCAAAGCCTTTGCAGACAACCACAAGAAAGGAATGGCAGATACAGTGCTACCCTTCATTCTGGAGCAAACACAATAGTATTTTT
This sequence comes from Elephantulus edwardii, assembly GCF_000299155.1. NCBI lineage: Eukaryota > Metazoa > Chordata > Mammalia > Macroscelidea > Macroscelididae > Elephantulus > Elephantulus edwardii. The sequence goes on from NW_006399810.1 coordinate 8,060,327, forward strand.
TTTAAGGATAATGTGGAGGTAGGGAATGTGACTGCTAATTTCTTTTTGGAGACAACTGAGGAGGAGAAGAATAGAGAAGAATTTATTTTGGCAACACTTCTTGATCTTCTTTTTACAAAGAAAGTTAAAGCCATAATTCCCCCAGGTGCAAATGCTGCAGTCAGAAAAACGTTCCTTAAAATGATATTAAATCAGAAAAAAAATAGATAAACAGGGAGGAAAGTTGCCTGTAATTGTTATGAGGTGTTGGGTTTTATCTTTTAAAGAGATCAGAAAACTGAAGGTAATTTTAGGAAAATATATTTGAGTGGTTTTTTTTTTCCTTAAAAAGAAATATTGTGTGACTATCAAGTACATGAAATGGACTTTCTAGGAGAAAGTAAAACAGAGATGAACTTAAAGGCTTATTTGATTATGGTTGCTTTTTAATGTGTTTTAAAAAACATCATCCCTGGAGAAGGGTAGGGAAATAGGGATTTACAAGTCTAGGATCTTGCCTCAATTCAGCTGTTAACCTGTTCTGTGATTGAGGATTTTGTAGAATAAATTGCCTGGGGCTGTTCAGTGGCTATATTTGACATTGTTGTTGTTGTGTGCCCTCAAGTCAGAACCAACACATCGCTGACCTTCAGGTGAGTTTTCCGAGGCAGTTGATCTCACAGGAGGAGGCCGCCTAATTTTCTCCAGAAAAGCAGCGAGCAGATTCACTTTGATATCATAGATCTTGAGCACATCTAGAATACCCAGTGACATGTGTTTGATTGAATGTTTAAAAGCATTTAACCAGGTGGATCTGAAAAATTAGAAACAATGAATAGGAATTCCTGATACTCACTTTGCTTATGTGGAACCTGTACATAGACCAAGAGACAGGTTTGTTTAAAAAAGGGGGGGGGGAAGAACAAAGAGATACAATGGGATGCAAAATTGACAAATGAATGGCTTGGCAATGTAGTCCATTGTAATATAATCCTGGAATGACTTCTGAATCTAAACCATGTAGATCTTCTTTCCTTTGAGCTTGATATTCTCAGCCCTGTCCCATCTTATAAATAGGAAGATAAATATTTTTAAAACTACAGTTAAAACTATGTGATTAATGTTTCCTGCTATGGATGTAGCAAGACCCTTGTCTTTGCTAATTGATGAGAACCCAATGTGGGCTCAAGCCAAAAGCAAACGTGCCTGCCTAAACTGACCAAGGGCCTTTTATCCTAGAAAGAAGGGGCCAAAGAGAAAGAGGAGCTTCTCCTAGATAGATGTAAACATTTATTTGGCAATGATTCTAAAAGTCTATACACCAGAACTAGAAAATATATCTCTACTAGCCCAATGAATCATCTTTCCTTGTATTAGTAATTAAAGCTTTTACTTAAAGGCCTTATTTGGTTTTGTTCCCACCCCCTCTTAAGATTCCAAACTAATTTGTCAGATTCTGGCATAAAAGCTGTAGTTTATATAGTGAGTTTTTTTGTTTGTTCTGTGTGTGTGTGTGTGTGCGCGCGCGCGCGCATGCACACACTCTCTTTCAATCATTTCTCATTAATTCACCATTTAGTCATCATCTGGCATGGAAATAGAATGAAAGCCCCAGGGCGAGAGCTGTCCAGAAGGGAGGATAGACATGAACCTTTCGTTCATGTAATTGGTCTTTTCTGATCACTTACATTTGCAAAACACCAGATGTTGTGCTGAAGATAAAATGACGAACAACTTAGATGTGCTTCTTAACCACAAGGGGCTAACAGTTTAGTGAAGGAGACAAGCTAATAAGGAATTATAATAAGTGCCATCATAGCAAGCTATAATTAATTAAAAAAAAAAACAAAACAAACAACACCCATCAGAGTAGAGGGAATCTAGAGGAAGACAGACTGACAGTTACCAACAAATAGGAACTATTTTCTGAAATTGAGTGAGCATGACCTTAGAGTCAGCCAAGAAAACACACATTCTACACACTATTATAAAATATGAGATGTATCATTTTCTCCTCAGTGATGAGAAAGTTTGCTTTAATTCTGGCTGGCTCAGCAGTGACTTCTGAGAGGGCCTTTGGCGATGCTTCAATTTGGAGAGCATCAGGTTTGGAAGCGTGGAGGGGACAGACATAAATGATTTAGCCCAATTCTTGATGATTCTTGGCATTTCTAGTCACCCGGTATGTGTAATATGAGGAAGTCTGCTTCTGTAAAGATTTCTGCCAAGAAACTATGGAGACATTCTACAAGGGGTTACCATGAGTAAAGACCAACTCAGTGGCAACTAACATCAATCAATTGGCTGTAGACCATAGAGATTTTACTTTGGTCCCCCCGTTGAGGGATGGGGAATGAGCCAGAATAATACCTGTGACCCCTGGGGGAACTATGCTGCTTGTTTCTGGAGAACCTCAGAATAATTCAGTAGCAGCAGAAGTTGTTTTTGTGTGTGTGATCAAACAATAAGTGTGGTGCTTTTCTCTTTGGAAAAAATGTGCAAGATATTGGAAATTTGGGTCTCTGGTCAGGTTGGAGGTAGACATAGTGACAGATGTGTTCCCTAGATCTCAGCAACTTCAACAGAGATGAATACATTTCTTTAGTTTCTGCAACTTCACTATTCTTCAGGGGACAAGAATGAATTAGTCAGGGACATCTCTTTCTTGGAAGCTGACAGTGCACACCAGGCCACCTCTGACCAGCCTGTTTTGGTTTCTCAGCATTCTAGAAATGAGCCATGCACATCTAGGTTCTCATCTGCTAGATGAGTTTCAATGATTCTCCTACTTGGGGGATTTTAATTACACATGACAAGCTAAGAGTTATAGCTATAAAGTAATGATGACATTATTTTTAGACAAATAAACAAAAAATGCATGTGGCAAAAACTCAGCTATATAGAACTTACAGAGGATGAGTCATTTGACCAGAATGACTTTACTTCCTAGCTGGTTTTGAGAGATCATCTGCAAATAAAACATAAAAACATTAGTGGAACCTTCTAAGTGCTTTATAGTAACAAGGCCTTTGTCTCAACAACTTCTCTCATTGTTCTTACTATTACACAGCTGTTGGGGTGAGCTTTTAAATTCAAATCATGTGATAGCTTGTTCTTGTTTCAATATTTTCTCAATATTTCACCATTCCTGAAATGGTAGCTTATAGACTCTGTGGCTTAGTTTACAAGACCCCAAACCACCTAGTGCTCCCAGAATATGCTTGTTGTGTTTTCTCACAGTTTGTGCTCATCCTTTTCCTTGAGTATACTTTACTCTTTGTTCCTTTTCTTAGAAGACTCGGGACTTTAAACCCTCTTTCAGAAATTCCCAAGCCATGTATACTTTATACCACACTTACTTTTGTTGAGCCCATTTCCTACATTTTTACCCAGTAGTTCCTTGAGGTCTCCGTAAACTTTGGGCTTCTGGAACGTGGGGTTCAGTTTGATTTTATTTTACTCAATCAACATAGTTTCTACAGAGCACCTAAAATGTGTCAAAGGAAGCCTGGTGGCATAATTGGTAAGCTCTTGGCTCCTAATCAGAAGGTTAAGCCAAAGTCAACTCATTGCTGACCTTCCAGGAGGTTCTTCAGAGACTGTAAACCACATGAGTGGAGACTGCCTGGCTTTCTCCCACACAGCAGCTGTTGGATTTGAACTACCTGCCTCTGATTTCCAGCATAAACTCTCACTCATAAGGCCACCAGAGCTCCCTTAACCAGTAGGCAGGCAATTGGAAACCACTAGCCATTATGCAAGAAAGATGACGGATCTGTATATGTAAGATTTATGTATGCCTTTGAAGTTCTTATGAATTTGTTCTACTCTACCTTGTATAATTACTATGAAACAGAATGAACTTAGTGGCATTGATTTTTTTCTTCTTCTTATTATTAAATTTTATTAATTGTAATGAACATTTACAGAGATTTGGGGTTTTCATTCATTCATTGTTGCACTATTTTCTCTACCCTCCTCCCTAGTTCGGTGGCATTGATTTTTAAGATAGACTGTGTACTGCTATAGTTCCCTGCAGCAGGGGAGAGCTAGAAGATCCGATTCCTGTGGCAGAGATGACAAGTTCACTAAATATTTAATTATTTTCTCTTCATAGGACCAAGAGCAGCTTTAGCAGGAAAATGGCAATTTTTGGCCAAGTGCTGATAATCCATGAACCTATTGCTTCTTGTCTTTACTATGATGGGCATGGATGGCTAATGTCTTACGTAGTTTAATAATAAAAAGGGAGATGTGGTGTCATCTTGTCCCTGACAGCCTGCATGGAGTGTAGTGTAAGAGACAGTCATGCCTTGAAAGAAGGCTCTGTAGTTTGTGGCTGTTGCATAGACTGGCCTGGTCATGTAGGACTGATATAAGGTCTGTGTTCTCAGATCTTTCACTCCACTGGAAAGTCAGACAGTAAGTGAGCAAGCAAAGAAAAAAAAATTACCAAGAAATAGTTATGCAGGGAATGGAAGTTTGTGGACTCCTGCAAAGTGAGCGGGTGGCTACTTGAGGTTATACTGTCAGGGAAGGCATCTCAGCGGACTTTTAAGTTAAGCACTGACAGGAATTGTGGCATTCCAGTCAGTGAATAGCTAACGCATAGGTCAAAGTCAGGAATGCATTTGGAGTATTTGAAGAACCAAAGGCTAGTGGGGTTAGGGGAAAGAGGGCGAGAGGAAGAGAGAGAGAGAGAGAGAGAGGAATCAGGAAAAGTCAAGTTGACTACAGAATTTCACAAACCAATTCGAGGAATTTGAAGAGGGAGGGTGGATTTCGTATCCTATGAAGAACTGAAGCCATAAACTGTTAAGTGCTCACCTGCTACTCTAAAGATTAGCAGTTCAAGCATAGCAGTCCTATCGGATAAAAACTTGACAGGGTGCCACTGTAAAGGTTAAGGCCAAGGAAACTCTGTGAGCAGTTCTGCAACCTCTCAAGGAGTTAAAATTTACTGAACCTAAGAAGTAAGTACAAAGCTTTGGGATATCTGTCAATTTGTAATACTGCAGTGTCTTACGTATTGTTAAGATGGTAGAAATTATGCCATTGGTATTCCAATACTAGAATCACTCGTGATGATCAGGTTTCAGGAGAATTTGCAGACTAAGGTAGATTAGGAAAAGGGCCTGCTTGTCTCCTCCCCAAGTTACCCAGTGAAAATAATGCGGATCATAACAGAATGCTGCTAGAAGAATAAGTCTGCATTAGAAGACACTGTGGCCACAATAGGCTTAAACATACTAACGGTCATGAAGATAATTCAAGGCTGAGTATTGTTCCATTTTGCTGTCCATAGATTGTCATATGTTGAAGTCAACTTAACAACAACGAAAACCATAATGCAACATATGAACGATGCTCATATTATATTGACCTCCCCAGATGTATTTATTTAGGATAATTTCTTTATTGAGGCCATTCTCTTGTTAGATGAGATTGTCAAATTGCTCTAGATAAAGTATCAACGCATATGCAACAATGCCATGTTGTTTTATGTGTGGTCGAGTCGCTTGTGACTCATAGCGACCCTATGTACAACAGCCCTAAACCCTGCTCTGTCCTGTGCCAATCTCGCTGCCTCTGACACACCGATCCCGATTACCCCAGTCACT
>NW_006399810.1:8066096-8068050 GCF_000299155.1 Elephantulus edwardii
TCTGTTTGTTTTCTTGGCAGTCCAGGGTACATTCAATATTCTTCTCCAGCACCACAGCTCAAAGGCATCAATTCTCCTTCTATCCTCCCTAGTCATTGCCAAACTCTCTGATGCATAACAAGTGATTGCAAAGACCATAGCCTGTATCAGATGCACCTTAGTCTCCAGAGTGACACCATTGCTCTTCAGTATCCTGGAGAGGTCCCTAACAGTGGACTTTCCCATACACAAGAGAAAATGACTGCAAATATCCGTCAAAATAACAAATAGGTAATTGATGGACAAGTAGCATAAATACCAAAGTAAACATACATAAGTTTAATTGCAACAGGATTTTTTTTTTGGAGAAAACTTATAAAAACAGTAGAAATAATAGCTGAGACAGTTTTGAGGATTTCAAGGACTTCATTTTAATCAGAGCAACATTCAACAATCAACTTTCATGAAAGTAGCAATCAAGAAATCAAATGGCATACTGCATTGGGCACATCTGATGTAAAAAAGAGACTCTTTTGTATGTTAAAAAGCAAAGATACAATCTTGAGGACTAGGGTGCACCTGATCCAAGGGATATTTCCAACCACCACACATACAAAATGTAAACAATGGATAATGAAGACTGAGGAAAAATGAACTCCTTTGATTACAAGGTTGGCAAAAAAATATGTAATAGACTATGGACTTGGACTATCATCAGAACAGAAAATAGACCTAGCTGTCCTTGGTGAACTGATATTCGACAAGGAAATAAAATCTATCAAATGGAAAAATAACCACCTCTTCAACAAATGATGCTGGCCAAACCTGCAGAAAATTGAAACAGGACCCACATCTCACACCATACACAAAATCACTTCAAGGTAGATCAGAGACTTAGGAGTAAATCCCAAAACCTTAAATCTCATAAGAGACAAGTTAGATCAAGCTTAGAAGCTCTAGTCTGCGGTATAAAGAAATTGCCAAATACACCCATAAATGTACAATCTGAAGAGGATAAAATTGCTGAATGGGACCTTTAAAGAGGAAATCCCTGTGTTCATAAAGAAAACTTTTTCCAACAGGTGAAAATAAAACCTACTGACTGGAAACAAACATTTGGCAATATCATCTCAGACAAGAGTCTCATAACAAAAGTTTATAGAATACTCCTGAGCTTCCAAAAGTCTGATAACCCAATTTAAAAATGGGCAAAAGACATGGAAAGAATTTTCACAGAGAAAGATATTCAAATAGCCAACAGACATATGAAGAAATGTTCCAAATTACTGGCAATAAGAGAGATGCAAATCAACACCACAATGAGATACCATCTCACTCCAGTAGCAGTGGAAAAGTTTCATAGGACAGCAAGTAATGGATGTTAGAAAGGAAGTGGTGAGATAGAAACTCTTTTACATTGTTGGTGGAATTGTACAATGGTACAACCACTCTGGAAGGCAGTTTGGCGCTTCCTCAAAAAGCTGAATATAGAAATTCCATATGACCCAGCTATTCCATTGCTTGGAATATACCCCAAGGAAATGAGAACTGAGGCTCAAATGGAAACTTGCACACCAATGTTTACAACAGCATTATTCACCATTGCAAGAACATGGAAAGAACCTAGATGTCCAAACACAAATGAATAGATTGAGAAGTTGTGGTACACTCATATAATGAAATACTACGCAGCACACAGGAGCAATGATTTTGTAAATTACTACCTAACTTGGGAGGGACTGGAGAGCATTATTCTGAGTAAACTAACTGTAAAACCATTATTTTAGATTAAGTATGAGGATCCAAGTTGGGGGAGGAGCATGGAAATAAAGGGGTGAGGATGGGGGGTAGGGTGTCAATCATAGGGTTGCACAATTCAGTGGGTGGGTAGGATGAAGAACATGGGAAGGATCTTTTGTGAAAAACAGTGTATCCAAACTTTGTGAGTAAATAAGAGTAATATATATATATATAT
>NW_006399810.1:8072310-8075001 GCF_000299155.1 Elephantulus edwardii
AAAAAAAAAAGAAAAGAAGATGTTGTTGTTAGTGAAAATTCACAGTGATCCTATAAACAACCAATCTGAACCTTGCCCTATCCTGTGCCATACTCATCCTCTCCGATATACTCAAGTCCATTGTTAGAGTCATTGTATCAACCAATCTTGGTTGACAGACTTCCTCTCTTTTCACTGACCTTCCACCTTGTCACCTTGATGTTTTTTCCAAAGACTTGCCTTTTCTAACAATCTTCAACAAGATGGTTTCAAACAGTGGTTGCAACAATGAGCTCAAACATAGCAACAGTTATGAATAGGGTAAGGAACCCAGCATTGTTTGGTATGTTTTGTACAGAGGAGATATGAGTCAGAATTGACATGAGGTACGTAATACCAACAATTTCAACATGTATCCCGGGTCTCAGCTATCTATCCAATTTAAGAAGAAAACAGAAATATACAAACAGACATTCAACTTCAGAGACACCCAGACTCCTTAGACTCTGGGGCTTATAAAACTCAGTTTGGAATTTCTGACCCCTTCCTTTTGCTATCAGGAACTGGGTTACTCTAGCAGAATGATTTGGTGAAACTTTGGCTCCATCTCTGTCATGATTACTCAGCATTGTGGTTTGTGGTAGCACTGGTCCCTCCTCTAGTGTGATGGAGGCTGGAGTTCGAACTTGCGGCTCATGGCTATTTTCCACGAAGCTTTGTAGGAAGACAGTCTCTCTTAGGAGTCAGTGTACAAGGGATCAGTCTTGAATACATTAATGTTTACCTCCCAATGAAGCCCTTAGATGTAGTCATAAAACAAAACTCAACTATGTGCTATTACAGTAACATGACATAAAGTGGCAAAACACATTTAAAAGGTATGCAGTATACATTTCTAAGAAAAAGAAGAGGATCACAGAATTAATATCAAGTGATGAAAGTGTCAAAGTAATTCTTTAAAAGCACAAAGATGACAATTTTGTATTATAAAAACTGCCACGCACAATAAAGGTATATTTGCTATAAAATGTTAAACATTGAATTATAATTGCCTTTAAATAGACAAATTAATCTGCTGGCAGTTCAAGAGACATTGACGAAAACAAAATGTAGGAGGAGACTCAATATAACTCTGCGTGACTTTGGCAGATCGTTGAAGTATATCTTAAATTAGGAAACTGAGAATGACTTAATATAAGACAATTAATACCTTAGAGAAAATGTAACTTTCTTCAACATCCATAGAAAAGTGGCAAATAAAATAGCGTCAGGTATTCCAGTAAAATCTGTAAAGATGAGAAACTGTGTAAAATGGAAAAATGTCAGAAAAAGAATTTTCAAATATTGTCCACTAATAAAGTTAAGAACATGGTAAGATTTTACCCAGTTTTTCAAAAAGGGAAAAAGTGATAGTCAGCCACAAAAATAGGGGAGTGGAGAGAGGAAAATGTGAGGAGAGAAGGAAGGGAGGACTAAGCAAGGGAGAAGGAAGCAATAACAACAAGAGAAATTAATCTGCTTACATTTTAGAATTTGTCTTTTTAAAACTAAGATTGCCTTTGAGAACCCTGAACTAAGATGGAGAAATGCAGTTCTAGATTTTCAAGCCATTTAGTCAGGACCAACTTATACCTGACCCTCTCTGGGTTTTGAAGACTGGAAGTCACACTGAAAGAGATTGCCCATCTTTTTTACGCAATTATAAACTACTTGGAGTATAATGCCATTGAAAACACTATTGAAATAGACTGAGTAACCAAGGACTGCTGCGATCATGTCTCCCCCTCCACAAGCTTCTTTGAAATGTGACAGCATCACTCTTTCATGAAGAACTAGAAGCTCTTTCCCTTCCCTTTCAAGTCCATCTGGCTCTGTTACCTTTTTGAGTGGTATAACGTGGTAGTACAGTGACAGGGGGGGTACTTCCAGGGTGGGGCTTTAACAGGTCTTCTACTTCTGCAATTACTCCTTGAAATACTCATTCTTGGGGGTCAAGTAACCATGAAAAGAAATCCAAGCTAGCCATGAGAAGGGAGTCACTATTTACAAGTCACTACACACGTAGGTAAAGTCATTCTGTATCTTTCCAGTTGTGATTAACTTTAACCTAAATAGTGGTGTCTTTTTTCAAACCTTGAGTTGCTACAATCAAGGATGCTTTAGGCAGAATGTTAAATTATCCAGGAGGTATCAAAAGAAGATGGAAGGAATATACTGAGTCATTGTACCAAAAGGAATTGGCAGATACAGAAGAATTTAATGAAATAGCATTTGAGACAGAGCCTATGGTGATGAAGGCAAAAGTTCAAGCTGCTTTGAAGGAAATAGCAAAAAATAAGGCCCCCGGAATAAGTGGTATACCAATTGACATATTTCAGCTAACAGATGCTGTCGTGGATGTGCTCACCAAGTCGTGTCAAGAAATCTGGAGAATAACCACTTGGCCAACTGACTGGAAGAGGTCAATATTTGTTCCCATCCCAAAGAAGGGCGACCCAACAGAGTGTGGAAACTACAGAACAGTCTCATTGATTTCACATGCAAGCAAGATTCTACTGAAGATTATCTCCAAAAATGACTGGAACAGTACATCAGCAGAGGACTGCCAGAAGTCCAGGCTGGGTTTAGATGGGGTCATGGTACTAGGGATATTGTAGCTGATGTTAGATGGATCTTAGCTGAAAGCAGAGAATACCAGAAGAGTGTCTATCT
>NW_006399810.1:8075826-8100521 GCF_000299155.1 Elephantulus edwardii
TGGAGGCAAGGATTCTGGGGCTTCGCCTGACATACTTTGGACATGTTGTAAGGGGAGACAGGTCTTTAGAGAGGGACATCATGCTGGGTAGAGTAGAGGGGACAGCGCAGGAGGGGAAGACCCTCTATGAGGTGGATTGATTCAGTGACCCGGGTAATCGGGATGGGTGTGTCAGAGGCAATGAGATTGGCACAGGATAGAGCATAGTTTAGGGCTGTTGTACATAGGGTCGCTATGAGTCGAAAATGACTCGACGGCACATAACAACAACAACAACAAATAGTGGTGTCATTCAACAGCATAGGAAGCAGAAGACCCACTAGACAACTCCTTCATGATTTCCTATCTATGACTGTATAGGTAATGTTGTTTATTTAATATAAATGCAAGATGTTTTTGATATAGATTTTAATAGACACGAGAATGAACTCATGAGCTTAATATATGACTGTATACTTGGTTCCTAAAAGCTATATTAATCTTTTGCAAAGATACTACACTAGGCACAACAGCTACAATTGGGGTTAATAAATGACTGAGTTTGCAGAAGTCTATGGCAATTCAATTAATTTTTGTAGGATTTGATGTTATATGCTGTCGAGTTGATTATGACTCATAGTGAACATATGCACAGTAGTTCTGAATCCTGCCCTATCTTGAGCCAATCTCATTGTCTCTGATAAACCTGCCCTCATTACCCCAGTTACTGTGTCAATCTTGGTCATCCACAACTCAACGACATCAATTCTTCTGTCATTCTTATTAATTGTCCAGTTCTTTGATGCATAGCAAGTAATTAATTGCAAAGATCATGGCCTGGATCAGATATACCTTATTTTCTAGACTGCCATCATTGCTCTTCAGTGGTTTGGAGAGGTCCTTGACAGCAGATTTTCTCAATGCAATTTGTCTTTTGATTTTCTGACTGCTCATGCCAAGAGTGTTGATTGTGGAACCTAACAAGCTGAATTTGTTAACAATCTTGAGTTCTTTTCCATCTATTACGATGCTGCCAATTGGCCCAGTGATGATAATCTTAGTTTTCTTGATGTTGAGTTTCAAACCACATTGCAGATTATAATCCTTGACCCTAAACAGCAAATACTTCAGGCCCTCCTCAGTTTTGGCAAGCAAGTTTGTATCATCCACATAATGCAGGTTGTTGATGATTCTTCCTCCAATTCTGATGTTACATTCCACCATATGAAGTCAAGTGATCTGTTCTGCATACAGATTGAAAAGGTGTTGAGACAGGATGCATCTTTCCTGATTTTGAACCATGCAGTGTTTCCTTACTCTGTTCTGACAGCTGCTTTCTGATTCTGGTATAGCTTTCACAAGAGCACAACCAGCCTTTCTGGGTTTCCCATTCTTCTCAAAGTTAGCCACTTTGTTAGCCAATTTGTTGTGATCCACACAGTAAAATGTCTTTGAATAGTCAATAAAACACAGATAGACACTCCTCTGATACTAACTAGGACTGGTGAATTAAAAGGCGATATTTAATGTGGACCGTTTGCCTTCATTCTTTGAATCTTGATGGGTGATTCTAATTTACTGTATTTGTAGAGATGAAGGCATTCTAAGTGGCTTAAATTTGACTCTTTGCATGTGTCAAATTTGTGACTTCTGACTACCAAGTTTTCTACTCCAATTAAATATTCAAGTGTAAGGTAGGGAAAAGAGTTCAGTGAATCTACTATGAACTTCAACTTGGCAGGAGTTATGACCTGATCACATTCTAACAAGTAGGCCATGAAGACACTCTGAAAACACGAGTGCCAATGTCACACCAGATCTTCTCTCCAACATTTCTCGATATATTTGCATAGCTACCTTTAACCAATGCATAGTTACCAGAGTACCTGAATTTACATTGTTTTGGGAAATTCGGGGGTGGGCGGGGGATGCCATTAATTAGTTTCAAGATTCTTTTTTCTGGATATTACAAATCTCATTTTTAGTCAGTGGGATTTGGATAGAAGAAACTAGACAAAGTATATAACTTCTAATAGGATGCATTTTCTCTTCTGCCTGATCTTCTATTATTGATTTCTATTGATTTTCTAGATAAAGCCATATCCCTGTTGCACACCATCTAGCTTAAACCTAGGAATACTGTATTTCATTAACCTCAACATTCATTCTCTTTCTCCAAAGCATTAACAGCATCCAGTCAGCTACAGTCATCTAATGTCAGACTACTTAGAATTCATAAAAATATAAAGAAAACTTCTACTTGTGAAATACTTGAATTGTAGCACCCAGCAGTGTCCTACCAGCATCCATATTCTTGGCCATAGAAACCATCTCCATAGCTCTCTGAGGGTAAGCCCCTCTCATTTGATGCTATGACTTTCCTCTTGCAATAATACTGTACTGTACCTTTTCAATCTATATGCTAAAAAGATCATTTGAAAAGCTGGACTTTATGAAGAAGAATGTGGCTTTAAGATTAGAGGGAGACTCATCAACAAGCTGTGTTATGCAAATGACATAACCTTGCTCTCAGAAACTGAGAAGGACTTGAAACTTATGCTGCAGAAGGCCAAGGATTGTAGCCTTCTACATGGAATGTATCTCAACATCAAGAAAACAACATCCTCACCACTGAGTCAAAAGATAGTACCATGATGGAGAAAAGATGGAGGTTGTTAACAATTTCATTTACTCAGACCAAGAAGTCAGGAAATCAAAAGACAAGTTGCATTAGAAATATCTACTGTCAGGGACCTTTCCAGAGTGCTAAAGACTAACAATGCCAGTCTAGAGATTAAGGTGCACTTGATTCAGGCTATGGTCATCACAATTACCTGCTGTTATTCTGAGAGCTGAAGAAAGAATGAGGATTACAGAGAAAGAATCAGTGCCTTTGGGTTGTGGTGCTGGAGAAGATCATGGACTGTCAGGAGAATTAACAAGTTTGTCTTAGAGATGGTAAAACACTGATGCTCCTTGGAGGCAAGAATCTTGAAGCTCCATATCAATACTTTGTGTATGCTGCCAGGAGGGGCCAGCCCTTGGAAATGGGGCAGTACAGAAGAAGAAGACCCTAAATGAGATGGATTGACACAATAACTGTGATAATAGGGTCAGGTGTACTAGAGATGGTGAGGATCTTTCAAGATTGAAATGTTTCAAGAGTATTTTTCATAGGGTTGCTATGAGTGATAACTTGGCAGCACATGACAACAGGAACAATAATCTCTTTTCTTTTGCTATTACACTGTCTCATCTTTAATTACATGCCTACTTCTGTAAACTCAAACTAAACCTTATTGTTATCAAATTAGTCCAATCATAGATAGTCTCTATGTGGAATTTCTGAGATTGTAAATCTTTGCACTGGAGACTGTCCATCTTTATCAATCAAGGGATTTGAACCACTAGAGACAGGTGGCCTTTGGTTAGCAGTACAACACTCTACGGACTTTGCCACCAGAGACATCTCCGACTGTCAGCGTTGCCTTAACAGGTTAGGAATCTCTGAGCTTCTTCCCCCAGTGTATTTTCCTGATTCCTTTGGAAATGGAGTATCTAACCTCGAATTACTCTTCGAGTACATGGTTGACTACTTGCTTTTCTACTTTTTATATGTGCATTTACTTTGGTGCCCGTATTTTGCTAAGCTTTTGGATATCTTGTCTACCATCTACTATCAGCCTTTTAGAGCAAACCATAACATTTTAAAGCTAAAAAAAGATTAGAGCCATCTCTGTAAACCTGCCAAGGTGTTAGAAAGAATGTTTGCCCACTGACAAACTCTCCCTACCCAATTTTATATCCAATCCTCTTTGATTAGTACATTCAGCATCTAATTATATCATACTATCCTGGATGCTCTACTTGCCGTTTATTCTTTTTCCTGCTGCTAAAGGAATAGAGGACGGGACACAGGGATAGAGGAAGGAGCAAGTATTTGCAAATCCAGATTCTCTTCTTTTCTTTTATAATTTTTTTTATTTATTCATTATTGCACATTTTCTTCCCCATCCCTTGCCCTTCCCTAGACCACTCTGCAATGCACTCCTTGTTCTGATTGTTCTCATGCATATAATGCATACTTATATATTCTTTTCAAACAGCAGTGTTCACTATCTATCCACTCTCTCCCCAATTCCCTCCATGTCTGTCTTATTATATAACTGTGGTGTTATGCAGCATTTATCCTTTTATGACTGAGATATTTCACTTAACATAATGTCCTCAAAACTCTCCATGTTGTCTAATGTTTTACTATTTCATTATTTTTTCACTGCTGAGTAGTATTCCATTGTGAGGAGGTACCATAGTTTTTCTATCTATTCATTTATTGATGGGGACTTGGGTTGGTTCCAACTCTTTGCTATTACAAATAATGCAGCAATAAACTGTATATGCATACATCTGTTTGAGTTGTTGCTTTAATTTCTTTAATATATAATTCCAGAAGTGGAATTTCTGGGTCAAATAAAAGGTATTTCTATTTCTGACTTTCTGAGAAAGTGTTAGGCCACCTTCCATAGTGGTGGTACCATATTGCACTCCCACCAGCAGTGAATAACAGTTCCAAACTCACCACAGTCTCACCAGCATTTATTGTTTGCTGCCCTGTTGTTTTGTTGTTGTTGATGGAGTCAGATGATATTTTAAAGTTGTTTTGATTTGCATCTCTCTGACAGCTAGGGATTTTGAACACTTCTTCATGTCTTTGTTTGCCATCTGAATGTCCTCTTTGCTGAAGTATATATTCATGTCCTCTTCCCATTTAGCCAAGTTGTGTTCTTGTCTTCAAGGACGGGAGTCATAAACTTTGTCAGAGAGTAGTAGCCTATGATGGGATAGAGTGACACAGAAACTGTAAAGGTGGACTTCAGTATAGAGGAGACAATAAGGATAGTGTAGGATAAGGCAAAGTTGTGATCTGTTACTCATAGGGTTGTTGAGAGTCGTAGTCAACTCAACAGCCCACAACAATGACCCACATATTTAGGCTTAGAGGTTTTGAGGGAAACATGCGAGTTTCTTTGCATATAGGCTAAAGACTTCTTTGCAATTCTTAAAGACTTTTTTTCAATCTTGCTTACCCTTACTAAAGAACATGTGCCATAGCTCAATATTCAACTTTCTCTGAGCCCAGCCACACTTATTGTTAACTCCTGCCTTTATATCACAGCTCTCTCTCTCTGTGACAGATGCAAAAGATAAGGGGCTCTTTATAGCTACTAAAGAGGCCCTTGAAATCCCACTTCCTTTTAAATTGGTGATTGATCATCCTCAACCTTTCATTGTCTTTTTCCAAAGCATTAATAGCACCTAGCCAGCTCAAATAATCTGATTTAATCTTCATTATAATTCATACTTTCCTCTACTTGTCAAATACCTGAGATACAGTAACAACCAGTTTGCTACCAGTATGCTCAGGTATGATTAAGAAATATGTTAATAATTTCACAACAATGTGATGGGTGATAATAGTTCTTTGCTTATTATCTACCTGGAAACAAAACAATAAAATTTAAATATAAATTATAAATCACTGACTTAGAAGAACAATATGGTAATTGTTGGGGATGGGGAATGAAATAACAATGAGTACTTGAAAGAAAGGAAAATTGGGAGACAGGAATAAAGTAAGGAGGAAAAATGAATGAAAAAAGGATGCATGAAATATGAAAGAAAAGAAGGAAATAAGAAAGGAAGGGAGGAAAAAGAAGAAAGAAATAAAGTACAAGAAGGAAGGAAGGAAAAGGAGAAATCCAAAAAAGGAAGAATACAGGGGAGGGGAATCTAACTATGATGCATTCAATAAAGAGAAAAATAACCAATGCATTGGCTTGCTTTATATCTTAGATAAGTTACTTGATATCTCTCTCCCTCAATATAGATAGAGATATATTTTAATGCTCAACATCAAGTAAGCAAATATTCTTACCACTGGGCCAGTTGGCAGCATCAGTATGGATGATGAAGAGACTGAGACAGTTAACAGTTTTAGTTTGCTTGGCTCCACAGTCAACACTCTTGGTACCAGCAGCCAGAAAATCAAAAGATGAATTGCATTGGGAAAGTCAGCTATCAAGAGACCTCTCCAAAGTATTGAAGAGCAATGACGCCAGGCTGGAAACTAAGGTGCAACTGATCCAGGCCATAGTCTTCATAACTGCATGCTATGCATCGGAGAGCTGGACAGTGACTAGGGATGAAAGAAAGAGAATTGATGCCTTTGAGCTCTGGTGCTGGAGAAGAGTGTTGAATATACCACGGACTGCTAGGATAACAAACAGGTTTGTTCTAGAGAGGGTGAAACCGGGCTGCTCCTTGGAGGAAAGGATTCTGAAACTTCGTCTGACACACTTTGGTCACGTTGCAAGGAGGGACCAGTCTTTGGAGAGGGATATCATGTTTTGGAGAGTGGAGGGACAGCACAGGAATGGAAGACACTCAATGAGATAGAGCAACTCAATGGCACATAACTATAACAGCAACAAACAGAACTTTGCTTGGTGAAACTGAAGATGACCTGAAGGGCTTGCTACAGAAAGTCAAGGACTGTAGTCTTCACTATGGATTGAAGCTTAACATAAAAAGACAAAGATTCTCACCACTGGGTCAATTGGCAGCACCATGATGGATGGAGAATATATTGAGGTTGTTAACAATTATAGCTTGCTCTGCTCCACAATCAACACTCTTAACACCAGCAGTCAGGAAATCAAAAGACAAATTGTATTGGAAAAATATGCTGTTAGGGACCTCTCCAGAGTACTGAAAAGCAACGATGTCAGTATAGGGACTAAGGTGCATCTAATCCAGGCCATAGTCTTTGCAATTGTTATGCTTCAGAGAGCTGGACATTGACTAAGTATGAAATAAGAAGAATTGATGTTTTCAAATTGTGGTGCTGGAGAAAAGTTTTGAACATACCATGGAAAACATACCAAGAAAACAAATAAGTCTGTCTTGGAGATGGTGAAACTAAGTTTCTCCTTGGAGGCTAGGATTTTGAAGGTTTCACATACTTTGGGCATGTGGCCAGGAGAGATCTGTCCTTGGAGAAGGACATCATGCTTGAAAGGGTAGAAAGATAGGAAGAAGAGGAAAGTGAAGCAGAGGAAGATCCTGGATGAGATGGATTGATAGAGTCACTGGGGCAATGCGGGTTAGTTAGTGTGTCAGAATTAGTGAGATTGGCTCAGGCTTCAGAGCTGCTGTACATAGGGTCACTATGGGTTGCAGGCGACTTGACGGTACATAACAGCAACAAAAACGGGAATACTTAGTATTTACTTGGTAAAGTTGCTATAAAAGAAAGAAATTTTCTGATATACTAAAAATTACTTATTTATTATTATATAGTATAAATTTAGAATTTAACTTTACAATTATATAACACATATAAATAAATCTTATAAAGCAGTTTCAATGATATATTGATAAAATCTACAAGCATAAATAAGTCACAAGCATTTGCATAATATTGAAGGAATAACACTTGATAACCAAGTTAGATATTATTCTTAGAGCGGCATCCACTTCCGAAATGGCTTACCTCCAGTACGAACAGCGCTCAGGCCTTTCGTTCATATGGTCGCTATGAGTCGTCTACGACTCGACGGCACCTAACAACAAAACAACAACAGTATGGATTTTATAATAGGTTAAATGTTACTGTAATTCAGCGTGTTGTTGTTGTTGTTAAGTGCTGTTGAGTCGCAGGCGACTCATAGCGACCCTATGAAGGAGAGTTCTCAACACTTAGGTGTCTCTCATCCTCTCTCCAGGTTCATAGGGTTTCCAGAGGCAAGCTATTTGGAAGTGGATGCCTCCTGCTTCCAATTAAGCATAGGGATATAAAAGAAATATAAATCTTAAGTACAATAATTTAAAAATAATATCCATTTCTAATCATAATAGAATTAAAGCCCTCTTAGTAAATTAAGAATATATATGACATAAAGAGTATATTTCTCTCAAAGCAATAGTAACTATCATGTTTGATGGTGAGTTACTCCATCACTTACCTTAAGAAGTAAGCAAGGTTGAATGATGTATTAACTCTTTTGATGGCCTAGTGGTAAGGAACTGCACTGCCAACCCAAAGGCACATGCTTCAGATCCGCCAGCGGCCCCATGAGAGAAAGAAGGACAATCACCTCTTATGTGATTTACTGCTCCTGAAAGCCTGCTGGAGGGTCAGCTCCAGCTTGATGGTACACAACAACAATGGATTAAAGTAAAAGAGAAAATCACTAAAATAAGAAAAATGAACTCTAGTTATATTGGTAACCAAGAAATAAAATTTTTTATTTATAAACGAATCAATAAATGAAATACTTTCTAAAAACTCAAAGTTGAAACAAAAGAACAAAAATCCAAATTAGGACTAATTAATTAATGAAATAAATGAGATTATGTGATGCAAAATAGATGCACAAAAATGAAAGCTCTTATATAAAAATAACCAACTTGAGAGTACAATAGAATGGTTAAAAACACAAAACATCTGATTGTTCTTTACTTAGTACATAGGGTTTTCTATCAATTAGCGAGAAAAAAGGGTATGTCTTAAGTCTCAGGGTAAAAAGTCTAAGTAACAAAATTTGTAGCAAAATTTTATATGTTTAATATACATCCAAGAAGCCTTGGTAGTATAGTGGTTAAAGCATCAAGCTGCTAACCAGAATTTTGGTGGGTTGCAACTACCAGTTAATCCACAGGAGAAAGATAAATGGTCTGCTTCTGTAAAGATACAGAACCTTGGAAATTCAATGAATAATTTAATCCTGTTGTGATGATGGAAATGGAGGTGTGCGATAGAAGAAGATTTGCAGATATTCTGTGGCTGCTTTGAGGATGGAATAAGGAACTTTGAGCTAGAGAATGCATGTTACACTTTGACACTGGAATGAGCAAGAAAACAAAAACACTCCACCCAAGGGGCCCCACAAGGACCACAGCCCTGGAGCATTTTCACTGGGGGACTTCTGACCTCCAAAATATCACAGAATACATTTGTGTGTAATTATTTATTTAAGGGAGAATGATAATATTGACAATATTTAGGGGTGAAGAAAGTATGGGAGAGATATTGTGGAAGAGAATGTTATTGGCTAATTTTCTGAGATAGTGATTGTTATTGTTAGGTGTCATAGAGTTGACTATAAATAACTCACAGGGACCATATGAAAACAGAATAAACCTAATCTTATCCTGCACCATCCACACTATCTCAGGTATATTCAAGTCCATTGTTACAGTCGTTGTGTCAATGAATAAGCATTATAGTGAATCCTATTGAGGGTCTTCCAATTTTTTTCTGACTCTCCACCTTTTCCAACACTATATCTCTTTCCAAGGACTGGCCCTTCCTGACAATATGCCCACAGTATTTAGAAGGTTGTTTGATGAAATGTGTCAAAGTTAAAAATTAGGCTAGTCACTTCACTTTTAAGAAAGGTTGTTATTAGGAAAGCGTAAAAATATGTGCAAAATCTTATATTCAGTTTGTTACATGGCCAACAGTTGGAAACAGCTTCAAAGCCCATCTGTAGGGAATAATTTAAAGTGTTTTAATGTATCTTTACACGTCTTTCTTTTGGCATTGGCCAAAAATGATGAAGCATGCCTATCTCTGTTGGTATGACCAAATGATCTGCTACACATACTTTAGAAGACAAAAATTAGATAATAGAATACATACAATAAAGCATAAAATCATAATTTGTGCAAATATATAATAAATATTCACCAATAAACAGTAGTATTCTCTGATGATGTAATTGTAGATGATCTTACTCTTACTATTTGACATGTTTTATTCCTTTCTTTTTTCAAGGAGCATGTGCAGTTTTTATAGTTCATGGAAACAATAAATACATTTCTATTTTGGAAAAATGAAATACAACAAACAAAATTGGTAAAATAGATGAAAGAGATGCAACAAAATTTGTAGAGCTTTCATATATAAAGGACATTATGACTCATTAAGAAGCATCAAAAGATATAAAAGAAAAGTAACAAAAAAGAATACACAGCCAATAAAAGCCTAGGACAAAGTCTTAAGTCTCATAAGTAAAGATACACAATAAAACAATTAATTTCCATTTTCTTGTTTCATGTTGGAAAGGGGAAAAATATTTTGTCTTTGTTGGTCCTACCTATTTCTGAAAGCTAAATCTAGTATCAAAGGATGGTTAAATGTCAATACAGCTGTCTTTTATTCTTGAGTTTATAAAGTGATCATTATTAGTATTATAATTGTTATTAGTCCCCTGCTTTGATTTTGAACCACTGAGTTGCATCACTCTGATGAACAGCATGAGTCTGCAACCACAGTGACTGTAACACAGAGAGTCTAGGCATCCCACCATCTAAAAGGCTGTCTTGTTGGCCATTTGGATAGAATCCCACAGAGAGCTTTCTGAATACTATTTTAATTTGATTAATTTCTCCAGTTTATAAAACAGGAAAGTTTTATTAAGCATTATTGCATTATCTCATGGAGCCTTTAAAGATTTGAACTACCAATATGCATTAAAATAGTCACAATGAAAGCAAACTAAATGTCTTTGTTGGTAGGGTCTCTGCTCTCTAGCCTTTAAAAAATGCTATCTATGTACTTTATCTTTAGTGGTTGAATAGAACATTTTGTTTATTCAAGTGGATCAAGTGTCCCAATGATGAAACTCAACTTCAGAAGAATGATTGTACAGTGGACTGGGGTGAATTCTCAGCCAGGAGGAGGTAGAGAACATTACTGAAATTCTATGGAGGCCTTAGTAGGAAGTCCCTGAAATTTATTGGCATAAAAGATACTGTAATTTTAGGGAAATCCATGTTCAGTTTTGCATTTTAAAACATATTCTTCTTCCTTTAACTCTCTCATGTTGAATTCTCCAAATGAGCTTTCTTTCCACATTATATCTTAGGTAAGACATGGTACAGAAATGGCAAAAATGTTTATGAATGACTGGTATCAGGTCTTTCCTAGAATGAAGGGGGGAATGGTAGGAGACACAACAGAAAGGAAAGAAAACTTATATTTCTTTCATGATTATTCTGTTCAGAAAGAAGCAGATATTATAAAATAAATGGATTGTTTGCATGAATACACACTTGGGAACTATTGTTATTTTCTTTCTAGCTAAAATTTACCTTGAAAATGTCTTGTGTATGGGCTAAAATTTCCATTCATAGAAATCCAGTGAAATGAAGTGGAGCATCCTGGTTTCTCCATTTTCCTTTCATTCTACTTTAAAGAAAAGATTAATGCGTAATAATGAGAGGTAAATGAGAAAAATACTTTATATCAGATAACTTTAATTTTTTTTCCTCCAATATCTTTTCCAAGATGTATAGCATTCCTGGTCATAATCTTGATTCTGAGATATGACAATATTCTTAAGTTTTAGCTCTAAAGCACTAGCTCCTTTTATCAAGGGAAAGAGATGCAAACATTTTAGAATACTTTCAACAGGCTGTTACCCTAATCTCTCTTCTTCCAAATTCCTTATGGCAAAAGTTCAAAGTCTTTAAGTAAATTCCAAAGAACTTAGATTCTAAAAATTTAGGTTCAAAATAAATTTAAATTCTGAATTTTAAAGAAAGATAAGTGCTTGCTGGCAGAATAGGGGTTGCACACAAATGGTAACGTTAAAGAGCTTTGTAACAATTGCCTGAGGAGGAAGAGACCAGTGTCATGAGGTCGTTCTGTACAGCAGAGAAGAGGCTTCCCCAGCTGAAGAATTGTAGACTGAGTTTCCTGAACTGGAATTTTAACCTGTTACACTCTTAGTAGATTTCATGAATGTAAATATTGTCTGTGTGTTCTGTGTGGCTGTTACAATCATTTATGACACTCACCAGAGAATGAGCCCTGGTGGCATAGTGTATAATGTGTTAGGCTGCTGTTAATCAGAAGGTCCTCTGTTTGAATCTGCCAGCTACTCCAAAGCAATAAGAGATACATGAATATTTACCACATACGAAACACAATGGAGAGTTTCCTGGAGCCAGATTTGGCTTAATAAAAATGGAATTTGCTTGAGTGTCATGGAAGGGATCATTGGTGTCCAAATTATTAGAAGAATCTATAGTATGGATCATGGGAACATGTCTGGCCTTATTGGAGTTAGTTTTGTATTGTTGATATTCATGAACTTTCCCCCCTTTGTGAAAGTAGAGGAGGCCAGGCACCACTGACCCCATGTCCATACTGCTTTTATAAATTAAATACTGTCTAGTCCTGCTCCATCATTACAATTGTTATGTTTGAGTCCGTTGTAGTCACTGAGACAATCTAGTTCATTACAGGTGTTATATCCTTTCCTAAGGACAATATTTTTCTCCAGAGACTGATGTGTCCTGAAAACAAGTGCAAAGTATGTGAAACAAAGTATTACCAACCTTACTCTTAAGGAATATTCAGGCGGTATTTCATTCAAAATGGATATTTTAGTTGTTCTGGAAGCACGTGGTATATTCAATATTCTTAATCAACACCATAATTCAACCACAATAAGTCAAGTGTAAAATTTTTTGTTTGATCTCTTGTGTTAATTTTCTAGCTTTTGCATATATAAAAAGCAGTAGAAAATACCAGGATGTTAGTCAAGTGTACCTTAATCCTCAAGGCGATCTCTCTTTCTCCATCTCCATCTATATCTTTGCATACAATCAGTTATACACATTGTGTTTCATTACTATACATTGTGTTTTATATAATATTTAATTTATATTGTTTCATTCAAGTATATTGTGTTTTATACAATCATTATTATACATTGTGTTTTATACAATTACTCCTGATCTATGTCTATTATCATTCTTTCTGTTCAAGTCCCCATTGACTCTTTCCTATTCCTTCTCCCTACATAATCTGCCCACTACCTTCAGCTATCCTAGTGATTTCTCCCATTCCCTTTTTCTGTCCTCTTCTCCCTCTTTGCCTTTTGAACATTTATACATACGTTGCTCAGTTGTCCTTCTTATTTTCAGAATAATGGTCTTATGAAAAACTGTTCTTATGAGACTGAGTTACTTTCCTCAGTATCATGCTTTCTTTTTTTAAATTTTTTTTTTTTTAGTATCATGCTTTCTTGACTCTTTCTTGTTTTATGCTGTTCTTGCTAGGTGCCATCAAGTTTAGTACAACACATAGCAACCCTATTCACCCAGTTGAGGGTCTTCCTCTCCTTAGCTGTCCTTTTGCCTTCACAAGCATGGTGTTCTTTTCCAAGGATTAACTTCTTCTAGCAACATGCCTGAAGTATGTGAGGTGAAGCTGTATATCATCTTTGCTTCCAGGAGCACTCTGCCTGCACTTTCTCCAAGACATATTGGTTTGCTCTTTTAGCCATGCATGGGATGTTTGGTACTCTTTCCCAACACAACAGCTCAAAGACATAAATTCTTCTTCTGTCAACCTTATTCATTGCACTGCTCTCAAATACATAGTAAGCTATCAGAGAGATCAGGGCCTGAATCAGATGCACCTAGTCTTCAAGTTGACATCATTGCTCCTCAATAATTTGGAGTGGTTTGATGACTGCAGACTTCCCTAGTGCAAAACATCTCCAGATTTCCTGACTGCTGGTACCAAGGCTATTGATTGTGGATTCAAGAACAATGAAGTTGTTAACAGTTTCAGTCTTTTCTCCGTCTATCATGATGGATGATAACATTTGGTCTCTGGTCAATTGAATGGAAAAGGTCTATGTTTATTTCCATGATAACATTTTTTTTTTGTTTTCTTGACATTGAGATGCAACCCGAAGGCTATATTCTTTGATCTTCTGCAACAAGTGCTTCAAGTCCTCCTCACTTTGAGCAAGCAGAGTTGTGTCATCTGCATATTGCGGGTTACTGATGAGCCTTCCTCCAAGCTTGATGTCACATTCTTCTTCATAGAGTTCTCTTTCTCAAATTATTTGCTCAGCACACAAATTGAATAAATATGGAGAAAGACTACAACCCTGCCACACTCCTTCTTGAACTCCTTTTTCATTTTAAACTATATAATGTTCCCTTGCTCTATTCATACAACAGCCTCTTGGTATGGGTTTCCCATGAGCACATTTAAATGTCTGGGATTCTCATTCTTAATTTTCACTCTCAATGTTAGCTATAACTTGTTATAATCCACATAATCAAATGCCTTGGCATAGTCAATAAAGTATAAATAGACATTCTTCTGGTATTCTTTCAGCCAGGATCCATCAGACATTAGCAATGATACCCATGGTACCAGACCCACTTCTAAATCTGGCTTGAATTTCTGGCAGTTCCCTGTCTATGTACTGTTCTAGCCATTTTTTTAATGATCTTCAGCAGCATTTTGCTCGCATATGAAATTAATGACAGTGTCATTAATGAGAGTGTCCAAATTCTGTTGGATGACCTTTCTTGGGAATGGAAATAAACGTAGACCTTTTCCATTCAGTTGACCAGAGATCTATCTTCCAAATTTTCTAGCATAGACATGACCATATCCAGCACTGTACCTGTTAATTGAAACATGTACATAGATAATTTTAACTTTACAGTACAAAGTTCTGTGTTTTGCACTGGAACTGCAAAAACAGCTATTTGTAGTCAAATTTTAAGATTGGTAAGGCCTATTGCCAGCTGTTTATACCCTTGTGCACAAGATTCACTATTATAAATAGATGATGTTAACTAACATAATGTAATCCTCAATCTTCTTTACTAGGTTTACAAGCGCCTACACTTACTTATGAGTCATTGTTCATCTCCCTTCTTGTAGTTTCTCTTCAAATTACAGGAGTTACGCCTTATACTCACCTCCCTCCTTTATCTCAGCCTTCTGATACTTCACCATTCTCTTCTTGCTGGAAATAACCAGCACAACAATTCCAGCAATGACTGCTATGGAGACAACCACGAAGACAGCAATTGTTCCAGCTTTCACATAGAAAATCCAGGTCCTTTTTTTTTTTAAATTTAGGTTGTTTATTTTTCATTTCAATGAACATCTACAGAGATTTTGGAATTCCATTCATTGTTGCACCCTTCTTCCCGCACAAACCCCTCCCCTCCCCCCCCCTTTTGCTCCTCTCCTTGAAAAGCAAAAGAAAAACTCCCTCACTGGTACACAATCCCCCCCCCCGCACCTCCCCAAACCCCACCCCCTACCCCCAAATATAATCCACTCTGCAACCCTCATTGCATACTCCTACGATAAAAATAATGCCCTAAAATATAATACTTTTAGACTATTCTCTCCCCTTTTTTATTAACATAAAAAAAATTAACGTTTGACCAGGATCCAGTTCCAGTTGTTCCCCATTTACTTGCAGGACCATTTTGCTGGAATGAAACAAGGATTCACCTTTCACATCTTTTTCAAACTAGTAATTCACATCAGCTATGTCCACCTCATCTTGAGCTTTCTGAGGAGAATTCTGCATCAAGTTAATAACGTTAACACCATTTGGATTTTCATACTCAATTATCTGAGATGTATTTTTGGTTTGGTTACTAACAAGTTGTGAGTTCTTTCTCTAAAGCTCGCAAACTTGCTTTATCACAAGGTTCTTCTCTTTTATGTTTTAGTTTGGTGATGATACAAAAGGTCCTCACACGCTCAAAGCACGCGATTTCTGTGTCCTTCTGACGCCAGCAGTGTTCACGCACCAGCATGTGGCAGTGCGGTTGCACTGCTTGGCTTTAAAAAGCCCCTTCTCATCACAGTCAGGATCCTTGAGGCCATCACTGTTCTGGAGAGCCCTCTCCGGTCTTGCTCTTCTCCCGGACTTGGAGCCAGTCATTTCTGCCTTCATCACTAAACATTTGGTAGTCAATTTGAAGCAAATGTCAGTGTTTTGTGTCCCATATGAATGACACTGGCATTCACCATTGCTGTTCGTAGTGCAGTTGGTGGCAAGCTTGCAGTTTTCATAGATACAATCTCCAACAGGAGCCAGGGCGCACTCTGTGCGCCTCTGGAAAAGAGCATTGGGTGGCCAAGAGGGCGCAAGGGGCGACAGAGGAGCGATGTCTGAGTCTGGGGGACCTGGGTAAGGTAGGCGGTGAGCGGGGAGGAGGCTGTACAGGAGCTTAAGGCTACAAGAGCTTTAAGGACCTTATTTTTTTGCCAATGCCCTCAATTCAGCTTCCACTTTACTCCTTTAGTACCATTGGTTGCTGCTCACATGGTACTTTGTGAAATGTTTCAGTGCTATCTGTTCTTTTTGGTACAGTGACTTTGTGTATTCCCTCCATCTATTTTTTTATATTTCCTGGGCCATTCAGTATATTGCCATAGCATCTTTCAATATTACAACTAGAGGCTATAATTTGTTTTTCAGCTTGAGAAATAGCAAGCAAATTATTCCCTCTTTATTCTCCAATTCCATCTCTTTACACATTCCATTACAAGGCTTTGCTTTATCTTCTCAAGCTGCCCTCTGAAATCTTCTTTGCAGCTCTTTTATTTCAGCATGTTTCCATTTGTTTTGGCTTCTCTACACTTTAATGTCATTTTTCAGATTCTCTTTTTATCACAATCTCTTCTGAAATCTCTTTCTGAATCTCTTCTGATGTCTATTTTGTTTTTCCTATCTCCTCAATCCTTGTAATGACCTTTTGCTCTCTTTTTTTACAACTCATTTGGTCTTTAATTATTTATGTCCATTGCTTCAAACCTATTCGTAAGATGATCTTTAAAATCAGATAGAATAGATTCAAGATCATATTTTGGTTTTGTGGACTTGTTTTAATTTTCTTTGATCTCAATTTGAACTTGTACATTGATGGTCTCTTAATTGATGGTCTGACCAACCCATCCACCCCTGGCCTAGTTTTGACTGCTATTATTGAGCTTCTCCAATAATTCCTTGTAGTCAATCTGATTCCTATGTAATGTAGTCAATCTGATTCTTATGCAGTCCATCAGGTGAGGACCATGTGTAAAGTCACCAATTGTGGTTTGGTGTTATTTTTTAAAGTATTTGTGATGAATAAATCCAGTATTAAATGAAGTATGAATGTTGGTAAACTCAAAATTATGAAAAATGAAATGGAACACATGAGCATCAACATTCTAGGCATTAGTGAGGTGAGATGAGATAGACTAGCTTTGGCAACTTCAAATCAGATGATCACATGGTATACTATGCTGGGAATGAAAAACAGAAGAGTGGTGTTATATTCATAGTCAAGGAGTCAAATCCAAGTTCTATGCTGAAGTACAACATTGTGAGTGATAGGATATTATTCATATACAAGATCTCTTAATATGGCTATTTTTCAAATATACGCTCCTACAGTGAAAGCCAAAGAGGAGGAAATTGAAATTTTTAACAAAATCTTGCAGTCCAAAATTGACCAATCGTCCACTTAAGATGCATTAATGGTAATTGGTGACTGGAATGCAAAAGTTGGAAATAATGAGAAAGAAATAGCAGTCAGAAAGTCTGGTCTAGGTAACAGGAGGCTAGAAATAGAATGATCAAATTATATATTTTTCAATAACTTATTTTTGCTATTTAATATTTTATAAAATCATTATTCCTTAGTGCTGCATAGTATTCCATTGTGTGAATATACCACAATTTCTCAATCCATTCATTTGCTAATAGGCCTCTGAGCTGTGTCCATTTTCTTGCTATTGTGAATAATTGTTCTATGAACATATGTATACATATCACTGTGTTTCAGTTCTGATTTTCCTTGGAGGATAGTCTAAGTAGGGGGATGCTTGTACATATTTTTTTCTATATATTCTACAGGACTAAAATTTGCTATAATTCATTATGCCAAAACAATTTCTTTATAACACATATAAAGAGTATTTTCCTCTTTTTGCCTTTTACATTTTTTATTTTCATTTAATTTCATTTTTTTAACTTTTAAAAAATATTTTATACTGGTTTGCATACAAAGCTCATTGTTTTTCACACTGGGTCTTTCCCCTTTAGTTCACTTGATGGCTTCTGTGAGCATTTATTGCAAATCCTAGCAAATTCAAATCCTCGACAATTTCAATCTTTTCCATATTTGTCAGGTTATTGCTTATTGGTCCATTTATGAAGACTTTCATTTTATTTATGTTGACATGGAAATGGCTGCCTCAGTAAGAGTTTTGAGCCCTCTTCACTTTCAAGAGGCAAAGTTGTATTAGCTGCATATCACAGTTGCTGATGAGTTGTCCTCAAATTCAGATGCCACAGTCTTCAAATAGTGCTTCTTTATAAAGACACTCTAAACTCATAGAAGGATCTTACTTTCTCTGACAAATAACAGGATTTGAAAAAAGAGGGAAGTGGTGTTCGTATCTATTTTAACTTTGGCAATGCTTTTGCTCTGATGCACACAATTATTTTAACTAAGTGGAAGAAATACAGAGCAGATTGCAAAACTTCTACTATGTAGAAGATGTCAAGTGGTTCTTATTTAAGGGGAAAAAATTAACCTGAGTTCAGGTGGTTTATATTTTTCACTATTTACCTGAACTGTGGTTTGCCTTTTCCATTAAAAAAAAAAAAATCCTGGCATTTTGATCAAGAGTTGATATTGTGCAAGTGAAACGCACACATGTATTTGTGGATGTGATCCATGTAAAGGTAAGTTAAAGGCAACTAAGGATCTGACATAAACAAGTACTGAGGGAGGAGATAAGGAGGAAAAACGCAGATATTGAAATGTAATTTCTTCCTTTGTCATCTCTGCTTTCTCTCAGTTAGACAAAATTTGTCTCTATACGGCTATAGTCTACTTTCTTTTGGGCTGTCCTAGACCATCCTCTGAAGCAATGCCTTTGTTGTTGTTGTTGCTGTTGTTGTTGTTATGTGCACTGAAGTTGACTACTATGAGCCAATGATGTGAACCTTTCCCTATCTTGTGTCATCCTAATCATGTTTGCCATACTTGAGCTCAATGTTAGAGTCACTGTGTCCATCCACACTGTTGAGTGTCCTCTCTTCCTTTGTTGACCTTCTAGTTTTCAAAACATGATATACTTTTCCAAGGAATAGTCCTGCCTAACAACATGCCAAAGTATGTGAGATGAAGTTTCACCACTCTTCCCTCTAAGGAGCACCCTGGCCACACCCTCTCCAAGACATATTGGTTGACTATATTCCGTAGACTATATGTCCATGGAATATTTAGTACCCTCCCTAGTACAACAACTCAAAGATATCAAATCTACACTGTCATCTTTATCCCCATCCAAGTCTTAGATGTGCAGCAAGTAACTGAAAAGATCATGAATTATATTAGGAGTACTTTGGTCTTCAGATTGAAAATTTTGCTCTTCAGTACTTCGGAGAAAGCCCTGATTGCAGATTTTGCCAATGCAATGCATCTTTTGATTTTCTGACTGCTGATACTAAGGTTGTTGATGATGGATCCAAGAAGATTAAATAATTTCTATTTTCTGTCTTTTCTCCATATTTTGTGGTGTTGCCTATTGGCCCAGTGGTGAGAATTTTTCTTTTCTTTTTTCCCCCCTGTCTCCATACCTTTTCTTTTTTTTATTAAATTTTATTAATTTTAATGAACATTTACAGAGATTTTGGGTTTTCATTCATTCATTGTTGCACTGTTTTCTCCACCCTCATCCCCAGTTCGTTATTCTTCCCCACGCCCCCAGTGTCTGTTTTAATTGTCCAATTGCCACAGTGCTTGTCAAAGCCAGTTCTGATTAATCTTCTTTGTCAGTGTGTCCTTTGCCATTCCCTATCACTCCTCCCCGAGAGAGACTTCACCCTGAGTCATAAGGAAAAGGGGATGGCGTATTCTCTTAGCTACTTCCTGCTGAAAAGGGACGCTGTGGGTTTCAGGGTGAATGTCTTCTCTCACTACTCTAAAGGGCTCCCTTGGCAGTAGGAAACACATAGACTATTATGGAGATTGATTTTGGAATTTAGATGCACTGTTATAAATTGTGCTTAGGCGTACATGTTCATATCCTTGAAGATGTATCATGGAAGTGTTGCAGCCTAGAAGATACAAACTTAACTAACAAGTTAAAAGTGCATGAGTCAAAAATTGAAAAGCAATAATATTCTGAGTAGAGGTTCTAATAGTAGCACAAATCAAGTTACAGAGGTAAGGTGGTTCCATTGCCATCCTTACTCTAACTTAATTCTTTTTTTAAATTTAAATTTGTTATTAATTTCAGTGAAAATTTACAGAGGCTTTGGATTTCCATTCATTCATTATTGTAGATTTGTCCCCTTCCAGGACTCCCCCCCCACACACACCAGACATTACCCTCTTGGAAAAGTAAAAGAAAAGATTCTTTCATTATTTTACAAACCCTCCCCCAGGTCCACTCCACCATGTAGCCATTGCTCTAGACTCCTGTCATGACCGAAATACCTAATCGCATATCTCTTTTAAACAGTTTTCTCCCTTCTCTCTTTCAGAGCAGCATACATTATTGAACCCATCTTACTCAGTCTCTCCCCAACCCCAAGGACAGTCCCATTCTACAACAGTGGCACCATGCACTTTTTCTTTTTTTGATGTTTAGATATAATCCATACTGAAGATTGTAGTCTTTGTCTTCCAGAGCAAAATTTCAAGTCCTCCTCACTTTTAGCAAACAAGGCTGTGTTATCTGTGTAACACAAGTTGTTGATGAGTCTTCCCTAGATCCGGATGCCACATTCTTCCCCACAGAGTCTGGCTCTTGAATGATTTATTCACTGTATATCTTGAACAGGTATGGAGAAAGGATACAACTCTGATGCACACCTGTTCTGATTTTAAACCTTGCAGTTGCCCTGTTCAGATAACAACTTCTTGGTCTAAGTATAGGTTTTGAATAACCACAAATAAGCTTCCGGGATTCTCATTCTTCTCAATATTTGCCATAACTTGTTATTATCTCTATAGTCAAATGCCTTTAATAGTTGATAAAGCAGAAATTGATGAACTTTCAGTCCTCTCAAAATCCATCAGATATCAGCAATGATATTCCTATTGACATGCCCTCTTCTAAACCCACTTTGAATCTCTGGCAGTTCTCTGTTGATGTACTGGTATAGCCATTTTAAAAGACTCTTCAGCATGATTCTACTTGCATGTGCTATTAATGATTATTATTTGATAATTTACACATTCTATTGGATCATATGGATCTCCTGTAGTCTCTTTCTCAGGTAACTGTTTTTCCAAATTTCTTGGCACAGTCTGGTGAGCACATCTGTTGTTGTATCTGTTTGTTGAAACATGTCAATTGGTGTTTCACCAATTCCTTGGGCCTCAGTTTTTGCAAGTTCCTTCAGTGCAGTTTGGGCTTCTTTTTCCATCACTGTTGATTCTTGATCATATTTCCTGAAAGAGTTCAGAACCAACAAAATCTTTATGGTATGTTGTTGTTGTTGTTGTTGTTGTTGTTGTTGTTATGTGCCGCCGAGTCGTTTGCGACTCATAGAGACCCTGTGCACAACAGCCCTAAACCCTGCTCTATCCTGTGCCAATAGTGACTCAATTTATTCCTTCCATCTTTTTATTGATGTTTCCTGGCTCATTCAGAATTTTGCCCACTGCATCCTCTAGTATTGTATGTCAAAGCTTGAAATTGTTTTCTTATTTCTTTCAGCTTGTGGCATGCCAAGAGAGTTCTTCCTTTTTTGTTTTATAAGTCCAGCTCTTTGCATCTACCATTATAATACTCTGATCTGTCATCTTGTTATTCCTTTGGAGATCTTCTGTTCATTTTATTCACTTTGCCAATCCTTCTTTTTAGTCCAAGAGCAGATGAGTTGTAGGATGACACTGAGGGTATTTTTTATTAAAAAAGCAAAAAAGACAGGATTGAAAAGTAAAAAATGGATGTCACAAGAAAATCAGAGAATTTAATTCAGAGTATTGAGAGGCCAAAATAAATAAAAGGTTTTGAACTATAATGCATCATTACAAAGTGACCGTAAGACAGCAGCAAAAGAAACAAAACCAGAAAGGCTTAAATTCAAAGATAACAAGGCACAGAAATTTGAACTTATTAATTTCACGAAGTTCATAAAACTCATAAGTTTTTAAAAGTCCCACAAAAGTCCAATAAGTGAAATACTGCTTGAAAAATCTTGTATCTAATTATTTACTCCAACAAGTCTGCAGATAATACTTAGCCACTGGCCAAAAAGAAAATGTCTTAGTTTGGATTCCTTGCAAAGATCCAGAAGCAAAGATTTGAGAGCATATTTTTGGAAGGTGGTCTCAAGAATCACAAAATTGGAATGGGGAAAATGAGAGAAGAGAGGGAGATGAACACATTAAAATATAGGCATTAAAGTTGTGTCCCTCCAAAATATATATTAAAGTGCTTGTCCCGTAGCTGAAGATGTAATACTATTTGGAAACATGGCTTTTATTTTTGTGAAGGGTAGCTTTTAAATCTAACCACTTCTGAGTTCCAAGAAGAGTGGACGAGACACCAAGACATACACAGAAGAAGACATCAAGGAACATCAAAGATTACCAGTGGTTAGCAGGAATTATGACAGAGGCTCATAGAAGGAATTGACATGGCTCAGGACGTGATTTATACTTTCAGCATCCAGAACTAAAAGAAAAGAAATCTCTGTTCTTTATAGCAACCCATGTGTACTATTTCTGCTGTGGTAGCACTAAGTAGGATGGCTAGGATATTTAT
The DNA here is from genome assembly GCF_000299155.1 of Elephantulus edwardii. NCBI lineage: Eukaryota > Metazoa > Chordata > Mammalia > Macroscelidea > Macroscelididae > Elephantulus > Elephantulus edwardii. Next base: position 8,098,436 of record NW_006399810.1, read on the forward strand.
TCAACATTTCTTGGTCCAGAACTGCCAAATCTCATGTACTGAAAGAAAACAGTCGGGAGCTTTCTGTAGCAACTAAGATCTTTTGATGCTGACAAGGAAGTAGAGATGCAGGATTTGGGCAATGAGGAGAGCAGTGTGCACTATTTATTGCAGCTCTACTTGACTTTAGAGAAAGGCTAAATAGTGCCTCAGAGGAAAATTACTAAGAACTTCGTGAATTAGTTATTAAGTTATTATCTCTTAGCTGCTGACCCATCCTTCCATACCTCATCCTTCATGATGGGCCTGGGACTCTGAAAAGTGGAGTCTCTGCAAAGATATGATAATAGAGCTTTTTTTTTAAAAAAAAAAAGATTGCTGTTAAGTCATAGCTGATCTTCCAGGAGACTTTTGGAGGCTGTAAGTTGCATGAGAGGAGATTGTCTATCTTTCTCCCGCAGAGGTGCTGGTGAATCTAAGCAACCAGAGTCACACTGTTGCCTAAAGACAAATAGATTTTACCAGAGCTCCCACACTAGAGCACTGATATTGTTGTTGTTATGTGTCATTGTGTCAAAGCCGACTCGTAGCTGACCCTCCACAAGATTTCAAGAGGTAGTAAATCACACAGGAGGCGATTGTCCATCTTTCTTCCATAGAATAGTCAATGGATGCGAACTGCCAGCCTTTGGGTTGGTTGTTGCAGCTTATTACCACTAGGCCATCAGAGCTCCCTTAGAGAGTACTAAGGAGGCTAAAAATCCAAGGGTGGTGGTTGTTGTTATGTACTAGTATGGGACGACTCATAGCTGACCCTTAGGCAATCACATGAAAGTTAACTGTTCATCTTTCTCCTACGAAATAGCTGATGGGCTCACACTGTGAACATTTGAGTAGGTAGAACTGCTCCTTACCATTGGAAGGAAAGCCTTATCTAGTCCTGTGCTTCCTGTATCACCTCAGTTTTTCCCCGTAGTCAGTTCCATTTCTTGTCCCTGTGTAATTTCTTATATTGATATTACTTTGTTTTTTTAAAAAAAGTCTGATTCCAGTTCTATTTTCCTGACTAGATCCTAGCTAATACATTTTCTAAGCTAGAGAAGGTGAAGGAGAGAAGGCGTTCTCAGTAATATTGAAGAAGCATGAAGGCTGGGAATGGCTAGCTGCATACATACTGATGGGAAGCAGTGAGAACATATCAATAGCAATCAGTCAGTGCAATAGTGGTGATTAAGTGACTACAGGGCTTAAAAAAACAATAGGATGACCAGTGAGGTCTGAGATGGAACTCTACTGGCTCTTGTGTAGGTCAAAGTCTTGCTAGAAAACTCTTAATTCTTTGTCTAGAGAATTTGGAAGTAATTTTTAAAAACCCGAGTTTTCTATAAACTTTCATTAAAATCACAATAAACATTACTTAAAAACAGACAAATGAAAATGAAACAAAAACACTGATAGACAAAATTCAGAGGAAGATGACAGAACCTAGAGATATTTGGCTAGAGAAGACTTGAAAATATTTCATATTCAAGTGCCCTCTGCAAAAACATTCTTATAGCCTCCTAAATAAGAGAATATTGTTAATTTTTCTTATTTTCCTATTTGTTCATTTGACCAATATCTATATTTAAAGGGACAACATGCTTGGAAATGTGGAGTGTCACTGAAAGAGAGGATGATCCTTGAAGAGAAGGACTGACACAGAGCCTACACCAGTGGGCTTAAGTATGCCAGACAGGATAAGGATGGCCAGTCTTCAGACCTGTTTGTCCCTAGGGTCCTTATGAGTTGTACTCAACTTGATGACATCTAACAACAACAACAACAATACCATGCAACAAGTTCTGAGAGCTGTGAAGGACATAGCAATAAACAAGAACTATGAAGGGCTTTGCTCTGGAGGAATTTATATTCTAGTGCATCATGTAAATTGAATTAGGAGGAAGAAGAATGTGAGGAAGAATTTCCTGAAGGTGAGGATTGTGACCTGAAGCACTTGCAGCAGAAGGTCAAGAACTACAGCCTTCAATATGGATTGAAGCTCAACATCAAGAAAACAAAGATTCTCACCACTGGGCCAATTGGCAGCATCAGTATGGATGGTGAA
>NW_006399810.1:8106316-8107594 GCF_000299155.1 Elephantulus edwardii
CATAGTCATGGCAAGTACCATAATGGTTACTATATACAGTATATGAGCTTCCAGACTGATTCATGCTGGGAAGCAGGAGTGGCATCCACTTCCTAAACTAGATGCCTCTGGAAACTCTACAAACTCTCTAAACTCTCTAAATGTACAGAAATGATGTTAGTTATAGAACAAAGTTCAGGTCTTTTGTACAGAGTTTACTCGGAGTCGTATTCAACTTGATGACACTTAACCACTGCTAAGACTATTGGAGGAACACTCTTCCACTTTGCACATTACTCATCAATATGCTGTACAAATTAACCTGGATTTGTTGTAATGCTGAACCTTGTGCCATTGGGCTATTAAATACCAGAATGGTTTCCCAATGTAGACAGTGTTTGGTGGGACTCCCAGTTGTAAAACACGCTTGGAAGCAGGAGTGGCATCCAATTCCTAAACCACATGTCTCTGGAAACTCTATGAACTTGGAGGAACAATGAGAGCTATGGAAAGACATTGGGTCTTTTATTTATATAGTCACAATGTGTTGACCTCAACTCGACAGCAATCAACAACAACATCTGACTTAGTTCACAGCCAACAGAACAGAGGTATCTAGAAAGAAGAACTTCGTAAATACTTTCTGCAGGGAGCCAGGTCAGATGGTTGGGAGAGATTTCACATGTGTACTAACTTCAGCCTGCGGAGACATACACAGTCATCCTCCAGTTAGTAGTCATTCTAGTTACGTCACCAGAAAATTCTGCCAAACCACAACATAATTATTTATAAGCAATAGCAACTTTTATTGAGTATTAATTAAAAGAACTTCTGTTCACTTTTTAGGCAATAATTAATTTGCATTCTTTGCATCTGTCAATGATTTTTTGAAGGAAATTTCTATGTGACTCTCCATAATAGAAAGTTTTGGGCTCCTAATGTTTATTTTTATGTTACTTGTTTGGAATGAAATATTTTTTTTACAGAAAATATGGCTAACTTCTTATGCTGGTTTCTTAAGGTAAACTCAGTATGTCATTATACTGGACTCTCTGTCATTGCAGTCAAGTAGGAAGCAATTCATAACTGACTCTACAGAAGGTTTCAAATACTACACATCACAGGGTAAGGCATTGCTCATCTTTTTCCCCCACACAGCCACTGAGTGGATTTGAACTACCAAAGGCACTGTCTTTGGAGTAGCAGAACAACTCCATATATCTATGTGACAAATGCTCCCTTTATATTCATGCCTTATGTTGTGTGTGTGATTATAACCTCTTTTTTTTAATTTATAAC
>NW_006399810.1:8108369-8112804 GCF_000299155.1 Elephantulus edwardii
CAACATCAAGAAAACAAAGATTCTCACCACTGGGCCAATTGGCAGCATCAGTATGGATGGTGAAGAGATTGAGATAGTTAATAGTTTTAGTTTACTTGGCTCCACAGTCAACACTTGCAAACAGCAGCAAGGAAATTAAGAGACTAATTGCACTGGGAATGTCAGCAGTGAGGGACCTCTTAAGAGCACTGAAGAGCAACGATGTCAGGCTGGAGACTAAGATGTGCCTGATCTGGGCTATAGTCTTCACAATTACGTTATATGCATCACAGAGTTGGACAGTGACTAGGGATGATAGAGAGAAAATTGATGCCTTTGAGCTGTGGCGCTCGAGAAGAGTGTTGAATATACCATGGACTCCCAGGAGAACAAACAGGTTTGTCCTGGAGAGGGTGAAGCCAGAATGCTCTTTGGAGTCAAGGATTCTGAAGCTTTGTCTGACATAATTTGGGCTTGTTGCAAGGAGGGATTGGTCCTTGGAGAGGGACATCATATTTGGGAGAGTGGAGGGATGGTGCAGGAGAGGAAGACCCTTGATGAGATGGATCGATTCTGTGATTGGGGTGGTGAGAATGAGTGTGTCAGGGACGATGAGGTTGGCACAGGGTAGAGCAGCGTTTGGGGCTTTTGTACATAGGGTTGCTATGAGTCGCAAGCAACTCGATGGCACAAAACAACAACAACAAACAGAAAAGACTGGGAGGATCCATGTATGAGCTCAGTCTCTGGTTTATGAGCAACAGTGGTAATTAAGTATATTTTTGAAGATTCTTGGAGACTCCTTATTCAATGAAAGAGTAAAAAGCAAGTTGAAGGACCCTTTGGAATGTTAGTTTTGTTATATACTAACATTGAATCTAACTTCTAATAAATACAACCCAGAAATATTTAAAAATTTCAATTCTTTCTAAAGGAAATCTGTTGTTAGTGAAATAGAACAACGTTGAGATAGCACTGGTGGCTAGGCTATCCAAGTGCTGCTTTAAATTGTACCTCTTCCTATCAAAACTGAAGACTTCCCTCTGAAATTCATGGTCACTAATCATGATGCATATTTTAGCCATACCTTTTGTCATGGAAGGTATAGATATCAAATGAAAAACTCTCAAGGGTAGATTCCCTTCTATTTTACCTATTATTTTCATTCTCTGTATATAACTCAAGCATTACTATCATTTCTTTCAGCTTTGCAAGGATCAGTCTTCATGTATGGAAGCAAGTAGTTTGCAGATATAATCCCTGATTGCAGTAATTAGTCCTGATTGCTTTTTGCATGGACTCCATTTTCCCTGGCATATGTAGTTTCTTCTACACAGTCCAGGTACGTTTGTTTCTTCTTTGACACATCCAGCTCCTCCACAGCTCATTGTTTGCTTACTTTTTGTATGAGAAAAGAAACACACATACCAGTGAGACCTGTGATCCATCCATTCTACCCTTGAGAAGTGGTGCCATGGAAACCGAGATGCCTCGATACCATGGCAACTGAAAGCTGCAGGTCAAATTCAGGTATTTCCCACAGGGAAATGGAAGTCACATGGAACACTGGGAGAGTATTCAAGTTCACGTTCTATTGGATTTATTTCACACTTATCTTAAACCACTTTTCCTGCTATGTGGAGTGTCTAGTTACAAGGCTCATTTTCCCTCAGGGCTTCTTCCTTCCCTACTTAGGAGGTCTCTGAGGCACTATCTCAGAGCCTGGGGCTCTGCACAGCTCAATGTGGAAACCACTGGCTCAGAAAATTTGTTAATTCAGTGATGGTGTGTTGAGAAAACACACTGCTTGGTACTAAACAGATTAAATGGATAACAGCCTATTGACTACAATTTAACCATCCTAAAATGTAATTGCTGGAGGCAGAACTCCAACAGGGTACAACCTTAGTAGACATTCATTCATTTTCAATCTCATTACGGTCAAGTCAGAAGCCACTCATAGCTGACCCTCCACTGGGTTTCTGAGGCTGTAAATTGCACTGAACAAAGTTGCCCATCTTTGTCCTCAGAACTCCAGACAGGTATGGTAGCCATTGGATCAGCAATACAATTCCATAACTCCTTTATGGAGAGCTCCTTTTAGAGGTCAGATTGGGATTAACTATTTAAACTACTCATCATATGCAACAGTGCTATTTACATAAAACAGATATGCTAACTATTAACAAGACCTCCTTCTGGCATTACGAATCTTCCCTTAACGGGCTCTATCTGGACCACAGAATATTGCAGTGCTAACCAAATGCCAGTGAGTCTCTGAGAGTTCAATCCCCAGTCACTCTGGGGGAGAAAGATGTGTAGTCTCCTGTTTAAGACTTTCAGCCTCAGAGACTTGATAGAGGCAATTACCTAGATAGCAGCAAGTGAGTGAGTGACTGAGTGAGTGAATCTTTCCCTGCATTGGAGATAGTCACCCAATAGTTCAGACAGTATTGTTGAGAAGGGCTTGTGTCCTTATTTCCAAGTCATTCTTATCTAACTCCTTTATTGTCATTGTTTTAAAATTCATTCTTCCAAAGTAATTGAGTTACATGTCTATATTAGCAGCATGAAATGGAGCAACTTAATGAACTCCTATGACATCCAATCATAAGTGTGTGAAAGGAGACTATTGTCCATGATAGATTTTTGCAAAGAATTCATTTCACAACCATGCCTCCAGTAAGGTCCTTCCTCAAACCTTTGTATTTTGAAGTAGCTTGAAAGATTGTGGAAGTTAATTCTTCTTCCCTCAACCATGATGATTAAGAGACTGAAAAACATTGACTCCATTAGGCCAGCTAGTTTCCTTAAGAGAGCCAAATAAAGCACTTGCAGGAAGGAACCCCAAGAGGCTAAGACCTTGAAGAAAGGCCAATTCTAAGGTTATACTCCCACCACCCACGCCCCGGTTATTTTTAAAGAAATCATTTCTGGGGAAAAGTAACATAGTGAGCAGTGATAAGAAATTAAATCACACAGTAAAGGGCTGGGTCCTAAGAGTAATGAGAGGCAGTGATTTTGAGGATGGTACAGAACTGGGAAATGTTTTGTTCCATTGTACACAGAATCATTGTGAGCGAATAGACTTGATGGCACCTAGCAAGAGGAGTGTATGAGGGGAAGGCCCAGAGGGTGTGATGGGGAGGCATATGGGAGAGGAAAGATAAAAAAGGCAAAACCAGGATAGAAGCCAAAAGTAAGGACGTGGACACACTGAGGCTCCAGCTTAGCTTGTTTTTTTAAAAAAATGTTTTAAATGTTATCAGGAGCCAGGATCCACCCTCATACATTCCCTTTCAAACGATTTATCTTCTTGTGTTGACCATTTCCTATTTTGCATTTACCATTATATTTTTTAGATAAGTTTCCTTCCCCTTTGAATCATCTCATGTAGGATCCATCTGCCCCAGTGGAAGAGGAGTGAGAGTCCTGTTATCAATTGTTGACCCCTTGTGACTCTGCTTCATAGCTTTATTAATAAGCTTGGGATATTTGCTGTTTTCTCCCCAGGGCTGGCCTTTAAGATGATAGATGAAATGCAACATGGGGTAAGGGCTTAGGGCTTTTCCAAACTGAACAAAGGCAGGATGGGAGTCTATATCCTTAGGACATGGTGACAATGAGCTTGGCATTAGAATCAGGCGACCCTTGGGCTAAATGGAGTTAGGAATCAGTTATCTCACCCCTTAGCTTGGAAGTTAGGAGTTGGGCGACAGGGATCTCCTTGGTGCCAAATGATAGATAATCTTTGTCTACTTTCAGCTGCAGCTGGTTCCATGATGGCAAACAAGAACCATAAATTAGAGAAGAAGAACTAGGATGATGCAATCTCCTTTTTCACCTGGTTAAATCCAGTATGAAAATCAAAAGACTCTGTTGGCAAAGGGAGATAGTGGTGACCTCCACTTGCCTGAGGGGAGGTGTGCAAGCTGGGACAGGCCCTCTGGAGAAAACTAGCAAAATGCAGCACAATCTGTAAAAATCTTTGTGGCTATGGATGCAACAATTCCTTTTCTCCTAGGGTGGAGGGCTGCAAGAGGGTGTGGCTTTAATATCCATAATGAGGCAATGGGTCTATGGGCTGGCCTGGGGCCTGGGGCTTTGGAGTCTTCATCCAACCTAGGAGTTGGCTGCTAGCTGGCATCTCAATGGTGGTCTCATCTTGATGGCAATCACATAAGGGAAGTTTCTGGGGTTGTATGGTACTGTTCTCCCTGCCCCCCAAAGCGTGTGGCCTTTGACCAAGGGTGGAGGCCTTAATGAATGTTCTTTTAAAGAAACAGCAATCATTTGTTTATTTGCTGTACTGAACAACTTGGAGCTGCTGTGATGTTGAGCACTGTTCCATGTTGTTGTTGTTGTTATGTGCCGTCGAGTGGCCTGCGACTCATAGCGACCCTATGTACAACAGCCCTAAACTCCGCTCTGTCCTGTGCCAATCGCACTGTCTCTG
>NW_006399810.1:8117359-8127743 GCF_000299155.1 Elephantulus edwardii
CAATAAACTGTGGCTGACTCTGAGAGGAATGGGAATCTCAGAACACTTGATTGTGCTTATGAAGTCTATACTTGGACCAGGAGACAGTCATCATAACAGAGCAAGGGAACACTGCATGGTTCAAAATTGGGAAGTGTGTGCACCAAGAATGTGCCTGTCTCCATAACTTTTCAATCTATATGTGGAACAGATTGTCTGGGAGGCTGGGCTCTATGCAGAGAAGTGTGGCATCAGGATTGGATGAATACTCATCAACAATATTATGTATTATGCAGATGACACAACCCTGATTGCTAAAACTGAGGAGGACCTGAGGCACTTGCTGCAGAGGGTCAAGTACTACAGCCTTCAATACGGATTGAATGTTGTTGTTGTTGTTGTTATGTGCCGTCGAGTCGCCTGCGACTCATAGCGACCCTATGGATTCAAAAAAGCAAAGACTATCACCACTAGGCTGATTGACAGCATCATGATAGACAGTGATGAGACTGAGATTGTTAATAGCTTCAGTTTGCTTGCCTCTACAATCAACACTCCTGGTACAAGCAGCCAGGAAATCAAAAGATAAATTGCACTGGGAAGGTCTGCTGTCAAAGACCTCTCCAAAGTACTGAAGAGCAATGATGTCAGTCTGGAGACTATGGTGAGCCTGATACAGGTCATGGTCTTTGCAATTACTTACTACACATCAGAAAGCTGGACAATGACTAGGGGTGATAAGAAGGAGAATTGATGCCTTTGAGCTGTGGTGCTAGAGAAGAGTATTGAACTTAACATGTACTGCTAGGAGAACAAACAAGTGCATCCTGGAGAGGGTGAAGCCAGACTGCTCCTTAGAGGCAAGGATTCTGAAGCTTTGTCTGATATACTTTAGACATGCTGCAAGGCAGGATTAGTCCTTGGAGAGGGATGCAATACTTGGGAGGGTGGGGGGACAGTGCAGGAGAAGAAGACCCTCCATGAGATGGATTGTTTCAGTGACTGGACTAATGAGGAAGGTGTATCAGAGATAGTAAGATTGGCAGAGGATAAACCATAGTTAGGGTCGCTATGGGTCACAGGCAACTCGACAGCACATAACAATTGTGTTTTATACAATCGTTCATTTACATTATGTGTCATACAATCACTAATGTCATGGTTGATGTTGCAAAAGTCTTCACGTCTACATTATGTATTGTGGAAATACATGCACACAAAAATAAATTTAGAAACTAAATTTCTTTTTATTCAGAAAGGTATTTGGCGCTCAGCCTGGAAACATAACTCCTGTCTAAAATATTATTTTGGAATTAAGACTTTTTCTTTCCATCACTGGTTTATAGAACACCGTTTCCTCCAGTCATATATCTCAGACTGTCAGAGTCAGTATATTCTGTGATTGAAAAGGTTTTGGGTTTGTAACTGAAAAATAAGCATGTTCTAGGATGACTAAACATCTTAGACTAGCACTATTTCTAACAATTTAGATGTGAAAGACACAAATTACTTTCTTGTTAGGATACTTTCAGTGACTAGGAAGTCAAGGAATCATGCATTCTGCCTATGCACTAGGCTAAACTTTGTAATCTACATCAGGGGCAACACAGGCAAAGCCCCATGAGGACCAGAGAGGCAACTGAAAGGAGAGGTATGGGCACTGTGACCAAAAAGAGAATGTCTTGTCTAAAACCTGTTCTATCAAAAGGTCAACTGCAACTCTTCTCCAGCCAGCCATTGCATTGTATTAGCCTGTCCAACATTACCAGACTTTTTGGGTATAGAATTCAATCTAGCTCCATAGTTAGTTCTTTAGAATTTTGAAGCTATTACATCCTTGTCTTCTGACATCTTTTGCTCCTTGAGGAGGAGTCTACTCTTAGGATTCTTATTGTTCCATTTAATAATTATTTTTTTCTCTTTTAAGAGACTATATTCTCTTGATGTCTTCTGGTGTGGGTTTATTTTTATTTACTCTTCCTTGTTGTCTGAGTGCACTTAGTATAAGAATTTGCTGTTGTTAGGTGCTGTCAAGTAGAGTATGACTCATAGTAACCCTATGAAGAGAGGATCTGAACCCTGTCCTGGCCATTCTCACACTTCCTGACACAATAGAGCCCATTGCAGCAGTCACTGTGTCAATCCATCTGCTTGAGGGTCTTACTCTTCTTTACCAACCCTCTACCTTTCTGAGCATCATATCCCTCTCCAAGGAATAACCCCTCCTATCAACATGGCTGAAGTATGTGAGATGAAGCCTCATTATCCTTACCTCCAAAGAGCACTCTGGCTGTACCATCTCCAAGTCCTATTTATTTGTTCTTTTGGCAGTCCATGCAATGTTCAGTGCTCTTCTGCAACACAAAAACCTCAAAGGCATCAACTCTGCTGCCATCCCTATTCATTGTCCAGCTCTCAGATGCAGAGCAAATGACTGGAAAGACCATGGCCTGAATGAGATGCACCTTAGTCCTCAAACTTATATCATCACTCCTCAATAATTTGGAGAGGCTCCTAATCACAAACTTTCCCAGTGTAGTACTTCTGATTTCCTGACTGCTGGTACCAAGCATGTTAATTGTGGATCCAAGTGAGATGGAAGTTATAGACAACTTCAAACACTTCTCCATCCACGATGATGTTTCCTATAGGTCCAGTGGTAATGATCTTTGTTTTCTTGACATTAAGATGCAGTACAAATTGAAGACTGCATTCCTTGATCCTCTGTAACAAGTGCCTGAATTCCTCCTCACTTTCAGTAAGCAAGGTCATGTGTTATCTGCGTAATGCAAGTTATTGAGAAGTCTCCTTCCAATCCTGATGCCACATTCCTCTTCATAGAGTCAAGCTTAATGAATAATTCAACCAGCATGCATATTAATTAAGTATGAGAAGAGAATACAACCCTGACACACAATACTCCCTTCTCAATTTTAAACCATGCAGTGTTCCCCTGCTCTGTTTGCACAACAGCCTCCTGGTCAGTCCAGGTATAGGTTTCGCATGAGCACAATTAAGTGCTCTGGGGTTCCCATTCTTCTTAATGTTAGCCACGACTTGTTATAATCCACACAGTCAAATATCTTTGCATAGTCAATAATGCAAAAATAGACATTCTTCTGGTATTCTTTCAGCCAGGATCGATCTGACATAAGTAATGATGTCCCTGGCGCCACAACCTCTCGAAATTCTGCTTGAACTTCAAGCATGCACTGTTCTAGCCATTTTTGAAAGATCTTCAGCAGTATTTTGTTTGGATTTTATATTAATGATAATGTTAAATAGTTTCCACATTCTGTTGTATCACCTTTCTTAGGAATGGGAACAAATATGGACCTCTTCCAATCCGTTGGCCAGACAGCTGTCCTCCAAATTTCCTAGCATAGCCTGGTGAATTAACCCAAGGCTGCTTCTGTTAATTGAAACAAATCAGTTGGTATCACATCAATTCCTGGAGCCTTATGTTTTGTCAATGCCTTCAAGGCAGCTTTCCCTTCCTCCTTCATTATGTGGTACTTCCTCCTGCTTATATGGTCCTTCCTGAAATTTTTCAGCTTCAATCTGTTGCGCTTTTTTTTTTACAATTATTCTGTGTGTTGCCTCCATCTTCTTTTGATTCATTCTGGGTTACTCAAAAAATTGTACATAACACCTTTCAATATTATATCTTGAGGTTTAAATTTGGTTTTCAATTTTCTCAGCTTGAGAAGTTCAGAGCAAGTTCTTCCCTTTTTATTCTCCAATTCCAGCTCTCTGAATGTTCCGTTATAGTTCTTTGCTTTGTCCTCTTGAGCTGCCCTTTGAAATGTTTCTGTTCAGCTGTTTTACTTTGTCATATTTTCCCTTTGTTTTGGTTCCTTGATGTTTTAGAGCAATTTCCAGTCTCTTGACATCCATTTCAGTTTTTTCTTTCTCCTCTCTCTTTATAAAGACCTTTTGTCCTCTTCATGAATAGTATCCTTGAGATCATCCCACAACTCATCTGATCTTCTATCATTGATGTTCAATGCTTCAAACTATTATTAAGATGATCCTGAAGTGCCGATGGAATTGATTTAAGATCATGTCTTGGTTCTTGTGGACTTTAATTATGTCACAGCCCTGATCTGATGCAAGAGGAATTTCCCTGTGGTGAGATTTGCAGTGTGTTTTATCTTAAAAAAGATGAAAGGAAAGAAAATTGAGTACAAAGCAAGCTCTCTGAGCATCAAGACAGAAAAGCTGGGAGTGAAAATAGCCTCCTGATCATAGTCCTTGTGCTGAGATACTTCTTAATACACAAAATAAACAAGATGTACGGTGATTCCCAAAGAACACTGGGCCTATTGATGCTGAATGAAACAAGAACCTTCATCCAGAACTAATGAAGAATACCTTCCTCTAGAATTAACACCTTCAATTAGGACTTCTAGACCACTACACTGTTATGTTGTTGTGCACTGTGGAATCTGTTGCAACTCATAGCAGCCCTCTATATAACAGCTCTGAACCCTGCTTTATAAATCTATTTATTATATCCTTCCATTTGTGGTATCGCTTAAAGAAGCACTAAGTAAGTAACTAAGCCATTCAGTTTCACTCCATGGAATCTGGAAGAACTACAGCACAATATTACAACAAGGATATTGACATTAATACAGTGAAGACGGAACATGTGTAGCAGCCCAAGAAGCAGCTCTGCTGTTGCTCTTTTATAGTCATATTCACTTTTCCTTGGAAAGCGTGAATTTCTTATCCATTTCTATAAATTTTGTCATTTTAAATATATTGTGTAATTTGAAATTATAGAATATTCCAATGTTTTAGAATTGGCTCCCCGCCCCCTCTTGGCCAATGGCTTTCTTCCGTTTTACGTACAGTCACTATACTTCACAACTGAGTTGATGGCACCATAACATCAACAATTGCTTTTTTAACCTTTGATCTGAGATAGTTTCTAGTTTAGGCTATTATGAATGAAACTGCTAGAAACATTTATGTGCAAGCCATTGTGTGAACTTTTAACTTTTATTTCTCTGTGATGAAAACCTAGGAATGAAATAATTGTTCTCTACTGTCTCTGAATTTTTAAATCACTCTTTAATTTTACAACTTGCAACTGTTTTTTGGAGGGTCTGTCTTATTTTATGTACTCACCAGCAATATAGTGAATGATACATCTCCCCACACCTGCTTACTGTTGTCATTATTGTTTATTTTAGCAATTTTAGGTATGTCATGATAGTACATTGTAATTCTAATTTCTGTTTTTCTAATGGCTAAAATCACCACTTGTCTGTCAGTTTCATGTATGATGGTAACTGTGTGGCTGTGATGGTGGAAATTCTCCCGATTATGTCTGATGGACTTTTTTTCAGCAGAGCTATCAGAAAAAGAAAAAGAAAGGTTGGTGATGAACTTCTGAAAATGTTGGTCAGTAAAACCTCATGTATAGGAGCAGAACATTTTCTGATATAGTATCTATTAGATTGGAAGACATTAAAAATACGACTAGAGAATGATTATTTCCTTAAAGTCTACTGCCTTTAATGATGAAGGCACATAAAAGTTTACAGCACATTCATTTGGTGATAAAGTTGAAATTGTTGCTGCTAGGTGCCATTGAGTTGACTACAACTCACAAAGACCCTATGAACAACATATCCAAACCTTGTCCTATTCTGCCCCATTTTTACAATATATTTTATATACTTGAACCCATTGTTACAATAACTGTATTAATCCGTCTTGTTAAAGGCCTTTTTCACTTTCTCTGACCCTTCCTCTTTCCTAGCATGATTTCTTTTTGCAAATGCTCCTGACAACATGCAAGTATGTGATAGGAAGTTACACTATCATTGCCTTTAAAGAACATCCTCGTTGCACTTCCTTTAAAGATGAACTTATTTTGCTCCTATGGTATCCATGGGACAGTCAGGACTCTTCTCTAATACCACAATTCAAAGACATTTATGACTCTTGTAACATCCTCATTTCATTTTTCAACTTTCTGATGCATTGAAAGTAATTGAAAAGATCATGGCTTGGACTGAGTGCCCCTTACTCCTTAATGTGGCATCTTTGCTCTTTAGCACTTTGAAAACATCTTTGACAATACATTTCCCCACGATGAAGACATGGTAAAAAATTAGAAGAAATGCCTGCAAATGTCTTTTTAAAATTGAAATATGATGGAATGTACTAAGTGTGAATTTGGGAAAATTGGAAGTCATTAGAAAGGAAACAGAACATAAAAAGATAGGTATCCTAGGCATCAAGGATCTGAAATGAGCTGGTATTGGCCATTTTTAGTCACTTTGTAAGGAATTATAAACTAAAGAGGAAAGGCCATTGTACTCATTGTCTAAAAATAGTATTACCAAATCTATCCTAACGTAATATGTAATCAGCCTTCTCTGAGAAAACACCAAATGGCAGTGGGAGGGCCAGTAAGTGCCAGAGGCCTGGGAGGGTTTTCAAGGCTGCATTATTGTGAAGGTTTATGAAGTGACCTGTAGGTCCAGGGGCTGCCCCAGGAGGCTGGGACATGGGAGAGGCTATGGAGCTCTCAGAGGTAAAACCAAGGAGAGGGAATGACCATCGCCACTGAGCTGGGCTGTCTGGTCAAAGACATGAAGATCCAGTTTTCAGAGGAGATCTCTCCTTCCTAACTGCCTATCAGGTAGTCTGGGATAATTGAGTTTTTTTCTGAAAGTAACCCTCAGGGACAGTGATGTTTTATGTATTGTAACTGATTCATCATTTGCAATCACTTGTTATGCATCAGAGAGTTGGACAATGACTAGGGAGGACAGAAGGAAAAATGATGCTTTTGAGCTGTGGTGCTGGAGAAGAGTATTGAGTGTACCATGGACTGCCAAGAAAACAAACAGATTCATCCTAGAGAGGGTTAAACCAAGCTACTCCTTGGAGGCAAGGAATCTGAAGCTCCATCTCACATACTTTAGGCACATGCCAAGGAGGGACAGGTCCTTGGAGAGGGACATCATGCTTGGAAGGGTGGAGGGCCGGCGCATGAGGGGAAGACCCTCTATGAGCTGGATTGATTCTGTGACTGGGGTAATCGAGATGGGTGTGTCAGAGGTAGTGCGATTGGCACAGGACAGAGCAGGGTTTAGGGCTGTTATACACAGGGTCGCTATGAGTCGCAGACGACTTGATGGCACACAACAACAACAACAACTGATGCATGGCTGACACTCCAGCAAGTTTTCAGAACAGTAAATCACATGGGATAATCTTGCATATCTTTCTACCCCAGAGCAGCTGGTGGACTCAGAACCCCTGCCATTGGGTTGACAGTGCAATTCCTTAGCACTAGATTACCAGAGCTCCCTGTGAGGTCCTACAAATCATGCCTGTAGGAACAGAGGGCTGCCGGCTGGTGGACCACGTTCAACATTTATTGTCACAGAAAACTGTAATAGCGATGTTGGCACAGGTGTTGAATGCTCCTAGAAAGTGGCCAATGCCATTCATGGGGCTATCATCTGGGGCAAGATCTACATTGTTCCCATGCAGCATGGCTGTTGGAGGAACAAGATGTGCACACTCCACACAGTTCCCTGCAAGAGGACCAGACACTACAGCTCTGCTGATGCATGTTAGCCCTGTAGCAGGAGGCATTGGCATTGTCTGGACTTGGTGCCCTAGAAACTGCTTCTGATGGCCAGAATTGATGACTGCTACAACTCTCTACATGACTTAAAATCAGGAAAGGACTGCATCAGGGGTGTGTCTTCTTCCTTATACCTTTTCAATCTATACTCTGAACAGATCATTTGAGAAGCTGGACTTTACAAAGCATAATGTGGTAGTGTCAACAACCTGCATTATGTAGATAACATAAAAAAAAATGAACTGCTTGCTGCAGAAGATCAGGGATTGAAGACTTCAATATAGGTTACATCTCAACATAAAGAAAATAAAATCTTACCACTGGACTGATTAATTGGTACCATCATGATAGATGGAGAAAGATTAAGGTTGTTGGAGATTTTACCTTGCTCAATTCCGCAAGCAACACCCCTGGCATCAACAGTCAGGAAATCAAAAGACAAGTTGTTTTGGGAAAATCTGCAATCAAATATCTATCCAGAGTGATAAAGAGCAGTGATGCCAATCTAATGACTAAGATGTGCCTGATCCAAGGCACGATCTTTTCAATTGCTTTGACGAGAGAAGAACCACTGCACTTCTATCTAGATTGTAATTTAATAAACTCACTTTATAATTACTGAAATAAAATAGTGACCTACTTTAGTGATATTATTAAGAAAAAAAGCAAATTATACGTTAACTTGCCATTTTGAGTCATTAAGAAAAAGGAAAGTGATTCTTTGATATATCTATAAAGAAAGCTTTCAGCTAAAAGTAAGATTTATTTTTATTTTAAGAGGCTTAACCAATAAAATCCTTGAATCCTTTCATGTAATATGAAGTCTGAAGAATTTATATGCAGGTGCAATTCCATGTCTGTCCATCATTATTGCAAAGTGGTCCCAAGGTAGACAAAGGAAAATGTGTGTACCCATATTTATTTAACTTTAATCATATTTGCTAAAAAAGTGTGGACTCCCTAAAGTTTTATTTCTTCTCTTGCATATCACTGATCAGAACTGGTTTACACATACACACTCAACTTCAAGGAAGCTTGTAGACTTGGTGTGGTTGGCTTTGTAGTGTCTATAATGAGAAACAAGCAAGAAAGAAGGGATTTAGACATGGTTATTGGGTTAACCAATTAGCAATGTCTGCCAAAATAGTAGGGAGTTCTGGTGGCTTTTTTCTCCCCAGGGATTTATACAAAGGCCCCACCTCTCTGGTGGTTTGAATCCACCTGTGGCTCCAGAGAAAATGGATGTGCAATCTCCTCTCAGAAAATTTATGGTCTCTAATCATTTCTGAGTCAATTTTGATTCAAGGGCAATGGTTTGGTGGGCGACCACTAGCAACATCTTTTTCTACAATTCTCCCTACATTATTTTATAGACTAGAACACAGTCTGTCTCAACAATTCCTTGGACACTGCATTTCTTTTTTTAATTTTTAATTCTTTTTAGCAATCTTGACTCAACACATACTGTTTCCTGACACAATGATAATAAAACCACTGTCTCTATTTGAGTTTGCATTCCTTTTTGAAATTTATTTTAACAAAAGTTTATAGATGCTTTATATTTCCATCCATTCGTTGTTGCACACTTTCCACCCTGCCCACCCCTCTCCCCCAGTTCACTTTTCTCTTTGGAAAAAAAAATCTTTCATTATTGTACAGACACCTCCCCCTCCCTGCCACACCCAGTCTACTCCACCATACAGCTTTCATTCTGGACTCTTGTAATGACAATAATACCTAATAATATATTCCTCCTAAACAATTCTATCCCTCATATGTTTCTAGCAGGATACATTATTTGTCCTCTCTTAGTTTTCCCCCAATTCCAATGTCAGTCCATGTAAAATGGGGACACTGTGCAGTATTTGTCCTTTTATGCTGAGATATTTCACCCAGCATAATGTCCTCCAGGGTCGCCCATTTTGTATAATATTACATGAGTTTCTTTTTTTCAATGCAGCATAGTATTTCATTGTGTGAATATACCACATCTTCTCTAGCCACTCCTTTTTAGATGGGCACTTAGATTGTTTCCAACTCTTTGCTATTGTGAACAAAGCCACAATAAACATAGGTGAGCATACATGTGCTTGGCTGGCAGTTATGGTTCTTTGGGGTATATTCCCAGTAGTGTAATTGCTGGGTCAAATGATTTTTCTATTTGCAGCTTTTTGAGAAAGCGCCATACTGCTTTCCATTTTACACTTCCATCAACCATGAATAAGGGTTCCAATTTCTCCACAACTTCACCAGCATTTGTTGTTTGCTGTTCTGTTAAATTTTACTGTTCTTACTGGGGTGAGATGTTATCTCATAGTTGTTTTGATTAGTGTCTCTTAGAGCTAGGGATTTAGAACATTTCTTCATGTGTTTGTTCACCATCTGAATGTTTTCTTTAGTGAAGTGTCTGTTCATATACTGTGTCCATTTCGCAATTGGGTTATTTACCTTTATCTTGTTATGGTGCTTTAGTATTTTATAAATTCTTGATATAAGTCACTTATCAGACATGTCATTGTCAAATACTTTTTCACAGTCTGTGGTTTCCCTTTTTATCTGGTTAGAGAAGTTTTTGGATATGTATAGGGATTTGATTCTTAGGAGGTCCCATTCATCTATTTTTTTTAATTGGGAAAAACATATTTAGGGTACAAGGAGGTGAGGGTTGGGGGCAGAAGGGTGAGGATGGGCCAGGATGCAGTTGCAGAGCTGCACAGTTTGGTCGGTGGGGGGAGCAGGTGAAGGAAATGATGAGGGTCCAGTGGGGACCAGATGCTACAGAGGAAT
>NW_006399810.1:8129329-8136546 GCF_000299155.1 Elephantulus edwardii
AAGTCTGTGGAAGGCCATAATGGCCCTGCTTTAAGTGGTTCACTGCTCCCGCAGCTCACCACGCTGTCTCTGCCTCCGCAGCCATCTTGGATCTCCCCCATTCATCTATTTTATACTCTCTTTGTTGTAGGTTTTTAAGGATACTTGAATGACTGTTTGTGTTGTGGATTAGGGCTTCTAGAGTTCTGCCAAGCTTTTCTGGTTTTAGTCCTAGGTCCTTGATCCACTTTGAGTTGTTTTTTGTGTGTGGTGTGAGATATGGATCTTGCTTGAGTGTTCTTCAGATAGTTTTTCAATTTTGCCAACACTGCTTGTTAAAAAGGCTGTTGTTTCCCCACCTACCTGATTTCGTCTCTTTGTCCAAAATCAGTTGACCAAAGGTAGATAGGCTGATTTCTGGGTTCTCAATTCTATTCCATTGATCTATGTGTCTGTCATTGTACCAGTACCATGCTATCTTGACCATTGTGGCAGTGTAGTAGGATTTGAAACCAGGGAGTGAGATGCCTCCTACCTTGTTTCTCTTTTTAAGAAGTGCTTTGCTTATTCGGGGCCTCATTCTATTCCAAATGAAACTGGAGATTGCCTTTTCCATCTTGTTGAAGAATGGGACTGGCATTTGTATTGGGATTGCATTAAACATGTAAATTGCCTTTGGTAGTATTGTCATTTTCACAATATTGAGTCTTCTTATCCATGAGCAAGGCATATTATTCCATTTCTCCAGGTCTCTTTTCGATTCTTGTAGTAATGTTTTGTAATTATTTTTTACAAAATCTGATTCAGAATGCCCCTAAAGCCTTGAGTCCCTAGTATAAGCGATGTGGAGAAAGCCATACATCCAAGACAACTGTGATGCTAGGATATAAGCTGAGTAGTGAACATCCAAGCAAACAGAACCCTGTATGTTGGTGCAGAACTTTGCTCTCCAGGGCTTTAAAAAATGTTATGCATATAATTATTCATATACATTTTGTTTCATTCATGTACATAATGGTTTGTTTGGGTTTTTTGTGTTTCACACTTTTATTCATTGACATTATGTTTCATACAATCATTCCCATACATTGTGTTTTATAAAATCAACCATAATTGAACTATGCCCAATGTTATTCCATCTTTTCAGAACCCCATCAGATCTTTCCCATTTCTTTTACCCACTCCCTCCACCCACCAATTTGTGTGACCCTGTGATATTACCCCTCTGCTCCCACACCTTCTACCCTTGGATCCTAATACATGTTTTACTAGTTATCTTTCTGTTTTTAAAATAATAGTCTTATGCAGTATTTGTCCTTATGAGTCTAAGTTAGTTTACTCAGCATAATGCTCTCAAGTCCCTCTCAAGTTTATGTAGTATATTTTTAAATCATTGCTCTGTGCCACTTTTTAAGGGTCATTTTTTCAGAAACAGATTACCAGGCTTTTTTTTCTGACATCCATCTTGGTGGAATTGAACCTCCAAACTTTGCATTGTTTGCATCATTCAAGGACTAGACCCTCAGGTGAGAGTGTGGGCATGCCTAACTTAGCAAGATTGGGTTTTTCTTTTCTGCTTCACCTCCTTCCTTGGGTAGGGAGCACTTTCATGCTTATTTGGTGATAGGAATTTTTGCTAAATTGGAGAAAAATGATTAAATCCGTTTTAAGATAACAGAATTTTCTAATGTTAGATGCTGTCAAGTTGAGTGTGGCTTATAATGACCCTATAAACATCATATCTGAATCCTGTCCTATACTGTGACATCTTCATCATCTCTGATACACTTTTTTTTTGTTCTGTGAAATAAAACTTTAATTTGACTTATAAACCTTGAGTAAGTTGATCAAGGTAAAAAGGAGACGACTCGCCGAGAGGAAGGCATAGGAAATACCACTCTAAGCCCGATGAGGGCTGAGGAAGGTGTCGGTGTCTGGAGCCACAGACGCCTCATCTTCACGGAACTGCTGAGCTCTGTAAGAATACCTAGAAGCAGGTGCCAGTGTTTCACAAGCTGTCGGGCTCCCAGAAGGGAGACAGTGCTATCTAATCACCCACTTTGGGCCCCCATAGATGGGGTGGCCATCTCTGATACACTTGAGCCCATTGCTGAAGTCACTCTGTCTCATTGGGGATCTTCCTCTTTTTCAATGACCTTCCACCGTTCCGGCATGTTGTCCCTTTCCAAGGACTGGCCCCTCCTAACAACATGTCCATGGAAGAAAGGTGGCCACTCTCTTCCTATGCAATGTACAGCCTTTGAACATCCGCTGGAAAGTCAGCTTTGAGCAAGTTCCAACTCCACAGCATGCAAGAACAACATATACAAAGTTTGAGAGTTGAAACCTTGCCATCCTTGTCTTCAAGGAGCACTCTTGTTGCACCCTTTCCAAGACACATAACTGTCCATTCTTCTGGTAGTCCTTATTCAGTAAGCAAGTAGCTGTAGCAGTTCGAAAGGTGTCTTGCATATGTTTCACTTGAGACTGCACTGGGAATTCCTCTCCTCTTCATTCTTTCATTGCAGGAGGAGAACAACCTCTCTCCACCTTGTCCATCAATGGACAAAGGGAAATAAGAGGGGTAGGAAATAAATAGTGGATATTGTGAATTGGAAGAAGAGAAGAAAAAGAAATGAAGTCCAGGTCAGAGGGTAAAGGAATTTTAGATCAACAAAACAGTGCAGGGGGAAAAGGAACTTTGATTCCCTTCATGGTGTGAACATCCTGATTTGAAGTAAAATTGTTTAAAACTCATGTATCTCCCCTACCAGTCTCTGAATTCCATTCTGCACATAATCATTTAATAATATGTTTCTCTCAGTAGCAAGTCTTGCCAGGACTTCTTAACATTAAGGGCATGTCCAAAGCCATCCATGTTCACTCTCTGGAAATGAATATAATTTTTGATAAGGTAGAAAGTTAGTAAGAGTAGGTAAATCCCTCAATGAGATTAATTGAAAGCATAGTTGTAATGAAGGGCCAAAAATGGCCATGACTGTTTTATTCAGTTTGAGACAGATGGTCACTCAACCCTAATCACAAAAGGTGTTTTTTGCAAGCAAGGCCTGAACCTAGTGGTTCTCAAACTTGAGCACACCTCTGTATTATTCAGAGGGTTTTTAAAGTGAGTGCCACAAGATCCACACATAGAACTTTTTATTTAGTAAGCTTGAACTGGGACTTGAGAATTTACATTTTCAAGGTTACAAAGTAATGATGCTGAATAAAGGTGGTCCCTTTGAGAAACCCTTTAAGCAGAGAGCAGTTGGGAGCATATTTTGCAGACCTCTGAACACCCTTTCTGTTTGGTGAGAACACACAAAAGCACTGATCCTGGTAGAAAAGAAAAGAAAGTAGCAAGAATCTGAAAAGAAAAATTCTGAGTGAGAGATGGAGACTACTGTTAGTAATGCTGAAGACATCAGCCTTTTCATTTAAAGGAGGAAAGAGAGTCCTGATTTATCATGGGAATAACCTTAATTTAGCCAAATGATGAAAGATTCATACTCTCATTTTTTCCTGCTCTATATTGATGAGAGATTTCTTTGGGAAGGGTTATGAGCAAAGAACCACAAGTTGAGTATCAGGATACTTTTACTAGAAGCCACTGATCCTTCTTTTCCCAAGCCAAGCCAAGCCCTTCCTCCCCTGGCCACCTCCACAGTGGAGGTTGATGTTCTGTAACAGATGACTGACAACAACTCTAACCAATACTCTGGCTGTTGTTTGTTGTTATGTGCTGTCAACTATAGCTGATAGTAATCCTATGAATAATGGTTCCTGTACTTCCTCATCATCTCTTACAAACTTGGGAAGAAAACAATGTCAGCATCCCAGAAATCTCTCATGTTTTCTTTCTTGGTTAATTTCTTAATTACTCTTAGTAGAGGTAGCCAATATCAGAACTGCTATTTTCACTTCCTTGATTTATGAAAAGCAGCTGTTTCAGTATCTATGACTTAATCCTAAAAAAATTTTCCCTTAATTTATCTAGTTTTTGAAACATATGTAAATGAACTAATTCTGTATGTGCCTTACTCCTTTGCTCAGTATTAGATTTATGAGGTGAAGGCATTTTGCTCTGAATAGTTGTGTGGTTGTCAGGTGCCATGAACTTAGCTCGGACTTGTGGTGACTCTGTGCACAGCAGGGTGAAACCTGGCCTGACTCTGCCCCACACTCACAATCACCCACTGTTGCACCAACTGTGGCAATTCATCTTCTTGAAGCAATTCATCTTTTTTCACAGTCATTCTATGTTACAAAACATGATCTTCTCCTCCGGTGTCTGAAAACCAAACCAAACTGAACTGAACAGATACCCTCATGATGTATAAATATCCTCTGATAGTTCAGGTTTATGTTTTTATTCTAGAGCCTTTGTGGCAGAGGGTATAACACGTGGAACTGCTAATCAAAAGGTTGACAGTTCTAATCCAACCAGCTGCCCTATAAAAGAAAGATGGAAAGTCTCATGCATTAAAGACTCATAACCTCAGAAATACTTGGAGAGCTCTGGTGGCCTACTGGGTTAGAAGTTGTGCTTTCAAATCAAAGGAAGGTGGTTTGAATTCACTGCATGTTCCATGAGTAAAGATGGACACTCTCCTCCTGTGCAATTTACAACCTCTGGAAAAAAATACATACATATTTAAACCTACCATTTCAATCTATACATGGAGCAGATCATCAGGGAGGTTGGGCAGGCTGGACCCTATAAGGAGGAATATGGCATTAGGATTAGAGGAAGACTCATCAACAACCTGTTTTATGCAGATGACACAACTTTGCTTGGTGAAACTGAGGAGGACCTGAAGCACTTGCTGCAGAAGGTTAAGGACTATGGCCTTCAATATGAATTGAAGCTCAACATCAAGAAAACAAAATTTCTCACCACTGAGCCAATTGGCAACATCACGATAGACAGTGGAAGAGATTGAGATTATTAACAGCTTTAGTTTGTTTGGCTCCACATTCAACACTCTTAGTACTAGCAGCCAGGAAATCAAAAGGCAAATTGCATTGGGAAAGTTGGCTGTCAGGGACCTCTCCAGAATCCTGAAGAGCAATGATATCTGTCTGGAGACTAAGGTGTGCCTGGTTCAGGCTATGGTATTTTAGTTAAGTACTATGCGTCAGAGAGCTGGAGAGTGACTAGGGATGATAGAAGGAGAATTGATGTCTTTGAGCTGTGGTGCTATAGAAGAGTATTAAATATACCAAGGATTACTAAGAGAACAAACAGGTTTATTCTGGAGAGGGTGAAACCAGGCTGTTCTTTGGAGGCAAGGATTCTGAAGTTCTTTGTGACAGATTTTGGGCATTCTGCATGAAGGGACTAGTGCTTGGAGAGGGGCATTATGCTTGGGAGGGTGGAGGGACAGCACAAGAGAGGAAGACTCACTATGAGGTGGGTTGACTCAGTGACTGGGGTAACGAGGGTAGGTGTGTCAGAGACGATATGGTTACCTCAGGATAGAGCAGGGTTCAAAGCTGTTGTACACAGGGTTGCTATGAGTCACAGGTGACTCGATGGCACATAACAAAAACAACAATTATATATACATATGCATATATATATACATATATATACTTGCATATATAGTTATATATGTATGTGTGTGTGTGTCTATATCTACCTATATCTATATCTGTATCTATAACTATATATCTATAGTACTCAAGAGCAACGGTGTCTCTCTGGAGACTAAGGTGCACCTGATACAGGCCATGGTTTTTGCAGTCACTTGTTATGCATCAGAGAGTTGGACAATGACTAGGGAGGACAGAAGGAGAGTTGATGCCTTTGAGCTGTGGTGCTGGAGAAGAGTATTGAATGTACCATGGACTGCCAAGAAAACAAATAGATTCATCCTAGAGAGGGTTAAACCAGGCTGCTTCTTGGAGGCAAGGATTCTGGGGCTCCGCCTGACATACTTTGGACATGTTGTAAGGAGAGACAGGTCTTTAGAGAGGGCCATCATGCTGGGCAGAGTGGAGGGACAGCGTAGGAGGGGAAGACCCTCTATGAGGTGGATTGATTCAGTGACTGGGGTAATCAGGATGGGTGTGTCAGAGGCAATGCGGTTGGCACAGGATATAGCAGGGTTTAGGGCTGTTGTACATAGGGTCACTATGAGTCGCAAACGACTCAACGGCACATAACAACAGCAACAACAACAACTCTATCTGTATCTGTATCTATATCTGTATATCTGTATCTCTCTATCTCTATCATCTCTCTCTCTCTCTCTCTTGCTCCATATCTATATTGTTGTTATGTGACATTAACTGTATCTATATATCTATATCATCTATGTCTCTCTATATAAATTCTAATGGGAGTTTGTGTGTGTATTTTTCTAATTTTGTATAAAACAAAACTTTTATAATTTCAACGTACAGCAAAATTCAGTGATGGTAATTATGCTCATTATTTGCTCAACCATTATCCAGTGTTACCAATGAGATAAGCTCAGAATGGGGGGAGGGTTCAGCGTCACAGGCGACTCAATGGCACACAACAACAAACAACAACAGCAACCACTTCCACTTAACTACAAATATTATAACACATTAAGTTATTTATTTATATCTTCACAACCTTGGTACATTTTAGTTACTTGAATAGCTTGTGATATTCTTGTAATATTCTTGTGAATTTTTTATGGTATCCAAGTGAACCTGATGTTGTTTTGGTTAGGTGCCATTGAGTTGACTCCAACTCGTAATGACCTATCAGCAACAGATCATTTACAACTTTCACATAGACCAGGAAGCAGTTGTTCAAATGAAAAAGGTGATATTTTGTGACTTAAAATCATGAAAAGTGTGTGTCAAGGTTGTATCTTTTAATCATATTTATTCAATCTTGTACTGACAAAATAATCTGCATAGCTGGATTATATTTAAAAAATTCAGTATTAGAATTTTAGGAAGACTCATTAGCAATTTGCAATATCCAAAGGACACAATCTTGCTTTGTAAATGTGAAGAGAACATTAAAGACTTCCTGATGAAACTTAAAGAATATAACCATTAATATGAATTACATCTTAACATAAAGAAAATTTTCCCTAGGCCAATAAATAACATAACAATAAACAGAGAAAAGATTGAAGTTGGCAAGATTCTGGAAGCTGAGATGTGCCTGATTCAGACTATCATCTTTACAGTTATTCGCTATGTATCAGACAGCTGGACAATGATGAAGGATGATTGTTGTTGTTGTTGTT
>NW_006399810.1:8137271-8159230 GCF_000299155.1 Elephantulus edwardii
CTCACATACATTGGACATGTTATCAGAAGGCACCAGCCCTTGGAGAAGGGCATCATTCATGAAGGGTAGAGGTTCAGTGCAGGAGAGGAAACTCTGGATAAGATGGATTGAAACAGCGACTGGCAATGGAGTCAGGTGTGTCAGAGCCAGTGAGTTTGGCTCAGGATAGGGCAGCGTTCAGAGCTATTGTGTAGATGATTGCCCTGAGTCACAGGTGACTCGATGGCATGTAACAACAATCCACAGCTATGAGAAGAGCAGTAATTAAATGGCATGTTGCTTTGGACATATCTTGTCTGAAGAATCTCTTTAAATGTTTAGAAAGCAAACACCTGACTTTGAAGACTTTAGTCCCTGACTCAACGCTGCAGTATTTTCAATAACCTCATATTCATGTGGAAGCTGGGCAGTGAATCAAGAAGACTGAAGAAACGATACCTTTCGATTATGATGTTAGTGAAGAATATTAAATATACTATAGTTTTCTAGAATAATGTACAAATCTATTTTGAAAGAAGTACAAACGGAACAATGCTCAGTCAGGAGGACGGCAAGACTTGGCTTCACATGCTTTGGACATCAGGAGGGACGAGTCCTTGGAGGCTGTCATGGCTGGTAAAGCAGAGAGCCAGCAAAAGAGAGATGGACACACTGGCTAACAATGGGCCAGGACATAGCCATGATGTAAGGATGGTTCCGGGTCTGGTGGTGTTTTGTTCTGTTGTATACAGAGTTGCAACGAACACAAAGGTATACAAAATTTGTTCTAAATAAATTTCTGATTATTTTTATTTCAATGAATTCTACAATTGCAAAACTAGAAAGCACATTACTTTCTCCTCTCAGGTGAATGGTAAATTGCCCAAGTGCCTATCAAGGAAATTGCGAGAGATTACATTTTTGGACCTGTGTCTAATGTGACTCCACCAGGCCTGGCTAACGTTGGAATCCGACCCAGATAGCTCTCTGACCACAGTGACCTCTGTCCCCTACGTTTCTGTCCCTGAAAATGCCTCTGCTCTGAGGAATGTCTTTATTACTTCAGCTAACCCAATTATTCTCTAATTGTTTGTAAGGAGACAGAAAAATTTACTCAATAAAATCTCAAAAAGAGGTACAGAAGTTTCCCTGCTGAAAGGTGTGTGTGTGTGTGTGTGTGTGATTGTGTGTTGGGGGGCAGGTCTTTCAGCAGAAGCAGAGGGGTTCCTGACTGAGCTGAGGTGGATTAAAGCGGTCCATATGATTCATGTTACCAATGTGGAGTCTCACTGTCAGAACATTGGGAGAAATGGGTGGTTTTTGGAGGGGCAGAGTTTCAGACGCAGAGTTCTATATATTCTTTTTATATGTTTTCCTACAATGTTTTTTAAAAAGAAATGTTTAAAACAGTTAATTAATTGAAATTAAAGGCAATATAAAGAATATTCTGTTTAAAAATCAAATGTACTGTTCGATAAGCAAATTAACCAAGTGCTTATTCAGCTTAGTATAATCTTCACTCATCTAATCTCCTCAGCTAGTATCACTGTTGCTTTGACTACCTCTCCTTGTTCATCTTGGTAGAACTGGAGTTTTTTTTCTTGTGAGTAGATAAAAAGGCACTTAATTTGTCACCAAAGCACAATTCCCCCCTTCCTCTGTCTATAAATCCTGTCAATTAGGTTAATAATAGAAGAAAACTTCATCTCAAAATGGAATCCCCCCAATGTTTAAGACTGTACTGCTGTCTCTTTGCCTAATTTGTATTAATAAAATTTTTAGCAACATAGTTTTAGGGATCAATGCAGCAAGCCCCTGCCAATCAAAGAGTTGTCTGCTTATTGAAGAGTTCGTAGACATTTTAGTTTCTTTGTGACAGACTAAGGAAAGGCTGAGTTGCCTCCAGAAGATTAAATCTTTAATTTCACATTATTTCCAGCCATCTCTATGGAACAAAGTGAGCTTTACCTGTTGAATATGGGGCTTATGCAACTTGAAGGACTCTTGAGACATAAAGAGGCAGTGGTGAACAGCCTCTGAGATTTAAGCTGAAGGGAATTCTAAAGGGATTACTGCCGCATTTTCCATAAAACGAGAAATAGAAACAGACTTAAGCAGTGCATGATCATAAATGCATTCCTGATGTGATGGAGAGTCTCATTCCCACTGACACTCTAAGGCCCTGGCAGGAAGATTCATTAATGGACACCATACTTGTAAGGATTTGTGCAAGTCCAATGTATAATGAAGTTAGGGGCTGAATACTTTGGAACGATGTTATTAAAAAAAAAAGATACTTTTATGTTTTGTCTGGTGCAAAGGTGAGGGATACACATATTATTTTGACATCATTAAGGATATCTTTTGTAGGAAAGGCTAACCTCTGTGACCACAACCGGATAGCATTCTCCCTGGGAAGAAGGAAGAACAAACTATTCCTGGGAAGATTTTCATGACTGATTAGCCATGTGGGTGAAAGAAAGTCATGTCTTCTGAAAGACACGAAAAGAAAATGGGGACCCCAATTAAAATCCTGCCATCTTTACTAATCAGCTTAGAGACTTGGCTAAAACAAAAGTTGTGTTAAAGACGTAACTACATAGTGGAGGATGCATTGAAGATCTAGCAAGGCACATTTTCTATCAACACTGGACCTGCCCATGACCTCCAAATATCTTGTTTTCTCAATTGATGATTCGTGACAGACAATTTAAATAAATTGGAAGCAAAATGTAACAGATCCCCAATAATGTAATGTGAAAATGTGGGGTTTTGTTTTCAACTCTCCATATTAAATCAAAACACCAGTTTTTTTAAACTGGTGACATTTTGGACAATATCGTGTCATGAGAAAGCACCTTCCTTTTGGTAATTTACCTCACTTAGTTGAATTAATCTATTCACCCTAAGTATAAAGTTATTCCTAGCAAATAAAAAAAAATTTAAGTTAATTGTTTCCCTTTTTTACTGGAAAAGTTTTATTTCCCCATTGCTTTATGAAAAAGCATTCCTTAATGATATTCTGACAACACTCATTCAGCTTTTATGATTTAAAGCTGAAATTTCTAACTGTATAAATACAGATAAAAGATGAAAATTTTAAATTTCATTGCTTTTCAGAGAACACCTACTTGAAACTTGTGATGTTTGTAATTCCAAGGGACTAAATTTCTCAAGATCATAAATTTAGTGAAAGAACTAACATAAATTTCCAATAATTTTACCTATGTTCAGTCCAATGCTATACAGAATAATAAATACATAGAAAGAATATAAGTGGCAATTAACAGATGACTAGACTGGCACAATGTGGTCCATATATACAATGAAATATTACTCAGTCAAAAAGAGCAATGGGTTCCTGTTACATGCTACTACATGGGTGAGCCTTGAAAACATTATGCTAAGTGAAAAAGCCCAACAATTAAAATATGATCCCACTTATATAAAATTGGCAATTATGTAGAGATCAAAGTTTTAGTGGTTACTATGACTGGAAGGTCTGGTGGTCTAGTGAAAAGAAGCTATGCTGCAATCCTGAAGGCACATTGTTCAAATCCCCCAGCTCCTGCCTAGAAGAAGGCTTGGCAATCTTCTCTCATGTGATTAACTACCTAGAAAACCCACTGGAGGGTCAGCTACGTCAGTTTTGACGTGACAGCTCACAACAACAACAATATGACTGGAGGGGTGCACAGGTGGCCTAATGGTAAGAAGCTGTGCTGCAATCTCAAAGGAGCTTTATTTGAATGCACCAGCTGCTTCACGGGATAAAAATAAACAATCTCTTCCCATGCGATTAAATTGTCTATGCAAACCTGTTAGAGGGTCAGCTATGAATGAGTTCTGAATCGACAGTGCTCAACAGCAGCAACAACAACAACAACGTGACTGAAAGGAGATCTGATGCACTCGTAGGTAAGGAGTTGCTCTGCCAACCCAAAGGCAAGTGGTTCAAATTCACCAGCTTTTCTGTGGGAGAAAGATGTGAATTCTAATCCTGTGTGATTTATTGTCTCTGAAAGTCCACTGGAGGGTCAGCCATGAGTTGATTCCAACTCAATGGAACACAGTAACAATAACAAAAACATGGCTGGAAGCAACTAACAGCAAAACGACAATGACTGAAATACCGTCAAGGAGATTAATTGACACACTGACCATAACAATAAATTTAAGAGTTACAGAGACTTGAAGGATGGCACAGAGTTGGGCAAGACTTTGTTCTATTGTACGTAGGGTCACAAAGAGTCAGGACCAACTTGAGGGTATCTAACACCAACATGCTTGGGAGGATCCTAGTGGAGTGCAAGTCAAACATTTGGTGAAGTCAATCCACCAGCTACTCTGCAGGAGAAAGACGTACAGACATAAAGATTTTCAACCTAAATCTAATAGAGAGTTGCCATGAGTCAGAATCCACATGTGGACGTGGACCGTGGGCTGCGTTTTGAGTTTGTGGCTAGAAACGAGGAAGGTGAAGAGGGAGTCTCATTGTTTAGGGGACTTTGAATTCATGATGATAAAATATTTGCAAACAACAAATTGTACAACATGATGAATACAACCCAATGTCACTAAACTACACATATAAAGATTGGTTAGTGTTTTCTTATACATATTTTTACCATCTGCACCAACAAAAGATTCCAAGTGTCCTGATTCTTCATCTATTCTGCTATGTTTCCATTATTATCATGATATGATTAAATATAGAATTTTAAATCACATTTCTTCCTTCACAGACTTTCCAGCCAAGTGTCCCAAAGAAAATATGAGTTGTCTCATCTTCAAAGTGAAACCACTGTTTACTACACTGCAAACTAAGTAAAGACTTTTAAGAAAATTTCCTTATTCCCACCTCGTACTCAGTTTCATTTCTCACATTTGGGGTTTAGGGGGTGTGTGCGTTTGAGATAGTATTGCAGAAATTGTCAGAGTTGGAATGTCTTTGCAAAGCTTTTGTAGTGCATGGAATGAGAAAAGCCTCTATTGTTCAAAATGCTTTTGACCAATATGCACTTCAGGAAGGGGAGAACACTGCATATGCTTCCTGCTCCAAATCTGCTTTGTCTGTTAAAATATCTACCTCCCAAGTGCTCTTCCTTGAGGTATTCAGGAGTCCTTCCAGACACATAGTAAAATACTCCCTTATGAAAGAAGAGTCTTGTATGGAGAAGACTCGAGGTCACAGGATGAGTGGGTTAAGGGCAGAATATTAAGAAAGAGGGGAAATAATGTTAGGGCAAAAGAGAGAACACAGAGATACAGTTCATTCTCTATTCTGTTCTAGAAAGCAGGAATGAGTAACTGTAAATTTCTGTCACACTAAAAGATTAGTTAGCTTACTTGGTCATCTAGTTTGATGTGAATTTCTAAAGAATATATTCTCAGGATAGATAAACCTTGGAAATACTACAAGCTTCCAATTTATCTCTAAAGATGACAGAAGAAGAACTGATGCCATAAAAAAAAAATTAGGGTGTTGGAGATGAGTAGGTCTTATAGATTTACAAAAGGACAAATACATCTATCATGGAGGAATTGCAACTCAGTGAGTTCTTTAGAGAGAAGGATGACAAAACTTTATCTTGCATACTTTGGGTTTGTTGTCAGGAGGGACTAGTTTTTTGAAAAAGACATCGTGTTAGGAAAGGTGAAGGATTAGAGAAAGGGAGAAAGATCCTCAACAAGTCTGATTGATATAGTGACTCTAACAACAGGCTCAAGCAAACCAGAGGTTGTGAGGATGCCACAAGATAGGACAAAGTCCAGCTCTGCTGTTCATAAGGTCAATGCGAGTCTCAGTGGACTTGGCAGCACCTAACAACCACAATAACATTCATCCCTACCTCCTATGTTTCTCTTTATGATATGCATACTTCATTTTAGGAAGGACCCTAATAGTAGATCCAAGCATGGATCATCCTTCATGGTGTCTCATCGAGAAGGCCAGGCAGTACTCCTGGGAATATCAACCTCACTCTCTCATGCAACACCCTATTCAACTTCTGGAGAGCTCTTAAATCTTCTGTCTTATTATTTCTGTCCATTAATCTTTGAGATTGCTGTGTAGGTTCTTACCAATAGGCCATGACATCTCCCAATTCTGTCCATTTTTTAGTTTTTCTAACAAAATGTTTCTTGTAATTGTGATTTTAATGAAAGTTTCAGATAAGTTAGATTTTCATGCATTCATTGTTGCACAATTTACCCCTTTTCCTTCCATTCCTTTCCCATTCACTTTTTTCTCTTCTTTTAAATACTGACTCACTGTTGCACAGTTACCCGTCCCAGTCCTCTTTGTAATGTACTTATATTGTTGCACAGTGACCCTCAAACCCCATTCTTTTGTGATGTACATCTGATTCTGGGCTGTTGTCATATGTATAATGCCTACCACATATCTCTTTCAAATTGTTCTTTCCTTCATATGTTCCAATGCAGTATTCATTATGTATCACCTCTTTTCTCCCAACTCCCATGTCAGTCCTGTTTTATAATGAGGATATTACACAGTATTTGTCCTTTTGGGACTGAGATATGTCCCTTAGTCTTTGATACAAGAGTTGAACCTAGAAGGCAGCTCAGAATATGTTCTAAAAGAAGTCCCGATGAATATGACTATCATACACACTTCTTCAAGAGAAACGGAACCTGTCTCTCCTTTGAATTATTTAATAGAAAACATTGTCTACAAATATTTACCTGTTCTGTCACCTCCAGCAACATTCTACGTCATCCAGAACCTATGACAATGTAGCACCCACAATTAAATGTAGCACTCCAGTGGTTATCAGCAAAGAGTAAAACAAGGCTGTTACATCCTATTTTCTCAACTAAAGCTCTTGCATCCTTGCCTATAAGTCTATGCTGCTCTAAGTTTGAGTGAACAGCCCAGTTTGGAAGATATCATCTGATGGCCCTACCGTAGGCTTAATGCTTTTGCACATGAGCCACAGGTTCCTTTCTCTGGAGATCAGATGGGAATGAAGAGAACAGAGAAGAAAGAGTCAAGAGACTCTTGGGCTTGACTAACTGTTCTTATTTATTATCACTGTTCCAGAGAGAGTTTGAGGCATTGAAAATGAGTGACTGAAGTTTAGGGAAGTCAGTGAGCTGGGGCAAATGAAAGATAATGTTGGATTTCTGTCCAGATGACCAGAAGAATGTTAGGATCAGGGATGATATTCACCAGTGATATATCTACAGGATGTGCTGATTAATGCCTTTTGATGGGTCATGTGTCCATGTTGATGGGTCAGTATCAATGCCGTTTTGGTGTCACCCCTTGGTAGAATTCTTATATGAAAATAAAATAGGAATATGATAAACCTGCAGTAATAATCTGAACTGTACAAGATTCAAAGATCCAGAGAAAATGCTCTTCCAGGCTTTTCCATGGGTCACAGATTGATTACTTTCTCTGAATATGTAAGTCTTCTTAGTTTTAAGGAACTAGAAGAATATAGCTTTCCTATACACTTGAGGGGGGAAAATTAATCAAGACCTGAACTCTTTAAAACCTGAAAACATTAGAAGGAAAACCCATAAATCTTTATCATTTCTATTGTCTTTGAACGTCAGCCTATTTCCTTTTCCACCATTCATACAATTCATTGAAAAACTTACTGCGAAAGAAGACTGAGACAGCTGAAAGGCACTTTCAATAAAGCTTCTCTTAGTAAAACTTAAATACAGCTCACAATTCCTTCTGGCTCATTCCAAGCACATAGACACTGTCCAGTGAGGGAGGCGGGGGGCAGAGGATGGGCAGTGCACTTGGGCGGAGGATTAAGTAGGATTAAGTGCTTTAATTACACTAAAGATGTAAAAACGATTCACGGTTGAACATTAAAAAGAAGGATTGGAGTGACACAGAGTTCTTTCCATTCCATGGAAAGCATTCATTAGGGAGATGGAGACACTAATTTGCATCCCTGGGCTCCTGAATTGTAGGTGTTGGGTAAGAGTTACAGCTCTTGAATCTTACAGGCTTGCTTTATATGTGCACAGTGAAATAGGGGAGCTGCACCAGGTTACGGCTGGGATAATCACTGTCAAAATTTGATTAATAAGAATGCAAATATCTGAGGTGGAAATGATAACTCCCCTCCCCCAGCCATGAGACTACTACAAAGAATATGTTTGAAATAATCTTTTTTTCCAAAGAGAATTATACCATGGGCTGTCTTAATCCACTCTTCTGCAAGTTTTATGGCAATGAGCTATTGCTCAGTGAGTGTCTGGTGCTCCTGGAGAAGTCACACACCTACTAACATGCCAGACAGAGACAGATAGATGCTCTGGAGATTCAAATCCACCTGTGAGAGGAAGATGGGCAATCTCTTCCCATTCTATATTTAGCTTTAGAAATTCAGTGACGGGTCAGCTATGAGTTGTTTCAGACTCCAAGGAAATAAATTTGCAATCTTGGTTTCTAAAATGGTAGCATGTGAATGGAAATTACAGATGATGAGCTAAGTTCTCTGAGATCCTTTAAGATTCTCAATTACAAGAATTATTATGGGAAATCACATGATATCATCAGGCTTGAGAGGGAAAAAAATGAATGAATGTGAGTATTCCATATTGTCCATAGTCATGTATTCATTTTTAGTCACTGGGTTCCTCTGGAAAGACTAGGGGAAAAATAACTCAGATACTGACTTTTTTTTATTAAAAATGCAATAAATTATCAAATTCAATTAGCCCTCATTGACATTTCTAGTTAATCAGGGAGGTTTCTGAAGAGAAGTTGGGTTTAGAGGGTTTTTTTTACTTTCATGGAACAGATACAAAGGGACTTTAGAAATTTTTAGTGCTAGCATACAATCATTTTAACTGTTCTATCACCAGGTCTAGGGAACTCTAGTGGCCTAGTGACAAGAAGCTGTGCTGTAATTCTGAAGGTGTGCTGTTCAACGCCACCAGCTGCTCCGAGGGAGAAGGATGAACACACTGGAGGGTCAGCTGTGGGTCGGCTCCGACTGTGATACTAACAACATCACCAGGTCTGTTTTTCAAAGAGTGCGCAGGGGTGTGTGTGTGTGTGCTAGGAGTTGTTGTTGTTATGTGCCGTCGAGTCGCTTGCGACTCATAGCGACCCTATGTACAACAGCCCTAAACTCTGCTCTGTCCTGTGCCAATAGCACTGTCTCTGACACACCCATCCTGATTATCCCAGTCACTGAATCAATCCACCTCATAGAGGGCCTTCCCCTCCTGCGCTGTCCCTCCACCCTCCCAAGCATGATGTCCTTCTCCTCACGACATGTCCAAAGTATACTGTGTGTATGTGTGTGTGTGCGTTTGTGCTAGGAGTAGCTTTAAGAATATTGAGCAGACTTTACTGAAACCCACAACTAAAAACAAAGCTCTGTGGTTTTCTGAGAAGCTGGGCATGTGACCTCTGTTGGATGTCATTGGTCACATTTGTGAGCCTTCTCTTCCTGTATCTTCTTCTCTCTCCCAGCCCACTTTGTTATGAAAATTCTTATTTTCCTGTCTTTCTTATCTTGCTTCTGTGTGTTGCTAATTTCTTTTCCAGCTACTTGTATTTGCCCATACTTACTATGGCTAACTCCATCAAGTCAGATTCCTCGAAGAAAATATTGAAGATTCAAGCTAGCTGCATATGGCAATTGAACCTGACAATTCCTTATAAACTAATTCTTGAGTCACCCATGAACCACTTACAAGGGGCATGCATGCTGGGTGATGTTACATAGAATGAGACTTTCAGAAGAACTATGGGTAGTGAATAGCATGTCTCTGAGACTCACCTCTTCCCCGCCCCCCCCCCCCTTTCTCTGACTAACCACGTACATGGGCTAGTAGGAGCCTTTCCCCTTGGCACAATATCCTGGGAAACAGAGAAGTCTACCTGCCACTAGGACCACTCTCTTGCTTGCTTGCTGCTTGTATTTCTGTTTAAAAATCTTTATTCCTTTAGTTTAAATGTTGCGGTTAGAATTTGACTCCCCAGGAATGTGATACTATCATAAAAACTGTTAACACTTTCTTACTTTTTTTTTTTTATGGTGGAGGATTTGGAAGAGATTATAATATAACATTTTTTGGAAGGAAAAATGGATCCATGGTGACAGAACAGTTAAGGTGATTGGCTGCTAATGGAAAGATAGCTGGTTTGGACCCCCAGCTACACCAAGGCAGAATGATGTGGCAGGCTGCCTGCAATAAAGATTTACAGCTTTGGAAACTAGGATACAGGGTCTATCCTGCAGGGTCACTGGGAATTGAAAATTGATTCATTGGCAATATATTTGACTTTGACTGGGGAGGGAAAAGCACAGAAAATTAGAGTTTCAGAGGTAAAAAGAAAAAGAGATCAGAATGAATGGTTTTGTTTGTTAGGCCAGGTAGTTTCAAAAGGAGAGGATAGAATTAAGGCACTGCTTTCAAAAGGCGTGCAGAAATCATGAGGAGGGCTTTTCAGAACTAACATGATCTGTCCTTTCTTGTCCATTCCTCTGCTGTGAAGTCCGTTAAAAGTCACTAACAGTGTAGGCTATTATGGTCTTGGGAAACATGCCTTAGCCCTCAGATATATTTGTGGTAAATCAAGACAGCAGCTTTAAATTTTCTTCATAATATATAAAGTACTGCTGACTTTTTAAGTAGGAATGAACAAAACCTGGATGCTTCACCATCAAATGTCATTTATTGTTCAGGTAAACCTATCAAGAAGTTTAATGTTTTACTGTAACTGGCCATGTGCATGGGGATAATGGGAAAGTCAAGAGGTCACTGTCCTGAGTACCCTGGTCAGAATCATCCTTTTCTTTACTCTTAGAGTGTCCATGCTGTGCTTCATTCAAGGTGTGTAGTCTGTGTTCTGATGGTGTCCCATGGGATATATACCTTCTCCTCCCTCAATATTTTAAATTCTCTGAAAGAAAATGTGACTCATAAATTTCCTCACAACACATATGGAGTCAGTAAATACCAGTGGATTGATGGATGCACTGATAAATTGGAGGACTATATTTGCATAATTATAGATCCAGTATTTTTTTAAAAATTGGTTTGCTTACAAAGTTTGTATAGGTTGTGTTTCACGCTATTAACTCATTCATATTTGTGTTTCATACAATCATTCTCATACATTATGTTTTATGAAATTAATCACCTTTGGACCTTGCTTGTCTTTTCACCTGGATCCTTCCCATTTCCTTCCCTCCCCCTCACCCCCACCAACTGTGCAACCCTGTGGTTTCGCCCCTACCGAGCCTCTTGATGGAACACAGGGACTCCTGCCTATCAGTTCTTGCTCTTTAAAGTAAGTAGTAACTGCTGATGGAGAAATAAGTGCGTTACAACTTTTTAAACTTGGTTGTTTGTTTTATTTTTCCCAAAAGATGGAGGACATATGTGTTAGAAATAATGAGAAGACTATTATTATTGATAATCTATTAGAAAGTAATTGCCACCTTGGCCTGTACAGAAGCAGTCATCTGGATAGACCAGTCCGGCCCGGACAATATTTATTTTATTGTTAGGCAAACCATATCTCATGTGATTAAATTTTTTTTGATAGATTAAAGACATTTTTGTCATTTTTAATGTCTTACTACTAGTATTTTATAAAAAGTATTTGAGATTATGTTGACATAAGTTTTAAAACAAGAAAAGCTTAAGTGGTATTTAATGGATAACTTATTACAAAGAAGGAATTCTTCAGGCCTGCTTTGCTTTTTAATTCGTGCTTCTGTCTTGGCATATTTTGCTATGTACAAAGTAGCGTGAGAAATAATAAAGAGGAAGATTAATGATGAAACTGTTTTGCTGATTGATACAGGAAGCTTTAAGGAATACTTAGAGAATAATAAAGGTGTTATGGCTGAAAGAGACGAATCAGAAGGTGGTTTTCAAAATTATTTCTTAAAGTATGACTTTGGAAAAAGAAACGGATATTTACTTTTACAAAGGCTTAGATAATGTATTTCTACATTTTCTATACGATGTATTAGGTTCAGATCAAATTAGATCTGGGATAAGAAATCTTGTTATCCACATAGGTCAGATGCCTCAAATGTTAAGGAAAAATATGACACCTAAAATACATTTCATGTTACTTTTCAGACAACTTGAAACGTGACTCTCAGCACTTCCTAATTGTGGATGAAGGTGCTGATCTTTTGGCTCTTTTTTTTTTTTTTCAGTTCAGGTCTGTCCACGCACACCTTCGGCTTAGGCACTTTGGATCTACGTCAACAAGTTGAGACAAATTCTCATAAAGAATAACAAGTTATGAAGATCAGTAAATACGGACTATACTCTGCCGTCTTTTTCAATAGGAAGAAATGTTAACCTGCAGCAGCTCTCTCATTCTATCTACCTATAATGCCATTCTACAATCCTTTCCATTAAGAGTTGTCAGATAAAATTGAAACTATCTAGTTAACGTTGAAACTCAAGGTGAACAGTAAATATTTATCTATTTATTTTGTTTTTCTGGAGATGTCAGTCCTAGAGAAGGTGAAACCAAGCTGCTCCTTGGAGGCAATGATTTAGAAGCTCTGGCTCATGTACTTTAGGTGAGTGGACAGGAGGGACCAGTCCTTGGAAAGGTACATCATGCTTGGTGTTGTTGTTGTTAGGTGCCGTTGAGTTGAGCACAACTCATAGTGACCCTATGACCAAAAGATCTGAACTCTATTCTGTCTTGTTCCATCCCCACACTTACTGACACACAAGATCCCATTGCAGCCTTCACCGAGATGATCCACCTGGTTGAAGGTCTTCCTCTCCTTCACCAACCCTCCACACTTATAAGCCTCATGTCCTTCTCCAAGGAATAGCAACTCCTAGCAATATATCCAAAGTAAATGAGGCAAAGCATCATTATTCTTGTCTCCAAAGAGCAATCTGGCTTCTTCAAGACATATCTGTTCATTCTCTTGTCCGTCCATGGGTCGTTCAGTGCTCTTCTCCAACACCATAGCTCAAAGGTGTCAATTCTTTTTCTGTCATCCCTATTCATTGTCCAGGTCCTAGATACATCGTTAGTAATCAGAAATACTGTGACCTAAATCAGATGCACCTTAGTCCTCAAACTGACATCACTACTTTTCAATAATTTGGAAAGGTCCCTAACTACAGATTTTCCCAGTTAAATTTATTTCCTGACTGCTTGTACCAAGGTGTTAGTTGTAGATTCAAGCAAGATGGAGTTGTTAACAGTTTCAATCTTCTCTCCATTACATCATGACACTACCTATTGATCCAGTGGTAAGAATCCTTTGATATCTCTGGATATAGAGACACAATCCATACTGAAGGGTACATTATTTGATCTTCTGCAACAAGTGCTTCGAGTTCTCCTCATTCTCAGCAAGCAAGTTTGTGTCATCTGCATGATGCAGTTTATTGATGCGTCTCCCTCCAATCCTGATGGCATATTCCTCTTCATAGAGGCTAGCTTCTCGGATAATTTGCCCAGCATACAGAGTGAATAGGTATGAAGAGAGAATACAACCCTGACTCATTCTTTTCTAAATTCCAAACAATGCAGTATTCCCCTGCTCTGTTTACACAATAGCCTCCTGGTCCAGGTACAGGTTCTTTATGAGCACAATCAAGCACTCTGGGATTCCCATTCTTCTCAATGTCAGCCACAACTTGTCATGACCTACACAGTCAAATGCCTCTACATAGTCAATAAAGCACAAATAGACATTTTTCTGGTATTCCTTACTTTCATCCAGGATCCATCTGACATCAGCAATGATATTCCTGGTGCCACAGCCTCTTCTCAATCCTGCTTGAACTTCTGGCAGATCCTTATCTATGTACTGTTCAAGTTGTTTTTAAATGATCTTCAGCAGTATTTTACTTGCATGTGATATCAGTGATATTGTTCAATAGTTTCCACATTCAGTTGGATCACCTTTCTTGGGAATGGGAACAAAGCATAGAGATAGTTTCTTTGCCAAAGTGTATATGTATTCTTTTTTCCTCTTGATTTACAGAACTTCAAATACAATATTGAATGGGAATGATGATAATGGCCATTATTGCCTGGTCCCTGTTCTCAAGATGAATGTCTTCAGTCTCTCTTTACTGAGGATGCTGTTGGCTATTAGTTTTACATATTTGTTTTTAATTATGTTGAGGGAATTATCTATTTGTATTTTGTTGAATGTTTTGATAAAAAAGCAGTGTTGGTTTATAAGCATTTTCTGGGTCAATTGAAAAGGTCATATATTTTTGGACTTGATTTTATTGACATGATGAATAGCGTTGATTTTTTTTATCTTAAGTTGAACCTTTTTGCATGCCTGTTATGAATTCCATTTGATTATGATAAACTATTCTTTTGATATATTGTTGGATTATATTCGTTAGGATTTTCTTAAGGATTTTTGCATCTATATTCATAAAGAATATTGGTCTATATTTTTCTTTTTTTGTTATGGCTTTACCTAGTTTTGACACAACCATTACATTTATTTCATAAAGTGACTCTGAGAGTATTCTTTTTCAATATTTTAAAATAATTTTAGTAGAATTACTGACTATTTTTCTTTGAATGTTTTGTAGAATTCACCAAGGCTGAAATTTTTTTTGTGTGAGATTGTTTTGTTTTTTAAGTGACTCGCTCTCAATTCCTTTCTTTCTTTCTTTTTTTTTTTTTTTTTTGGTGATAAGTCTATTTGTTCTACTTCTGTTTCAGTCAATTTGGGTAGGGTGTGAGTGTCTAAAAATTTGTCCATTTCTTCTAGATTTTCAAAATTTTGGAGTATAGTTTCAAAAGTCTACATTTTCTTTTTATTTCTGTTGATTCTGTCATGATATTTGTCACTCACTTGTTATTCAAGTTATTTTATTATTTTCCTTTGTTAGATTTGCCCATAGGTTATAGTTTTTACTGACCCTTTTGAAAAGCAAATTCTTAGCCTTATTGCTAGTTTCTAGTTTTTATTCCATTTTTTCTGCCCTTATCTTTATAATTTTCTTTTTCTAGAGGTTATGACATTAGCTTGCTGTCCTTTTCATTGATGGAATTGTTGGGCTGAGTATTTGGTTTTAGTTCTTCCTTCTTTTTTTATGTGTTTGCTTATTGATATGAACTGACCTCTAAGTATGGCCTTTGCTATAAACTAGAGGTCTTGATGTGCTATGTTTTCATTCTCACTTGCTTCATGAAACTTTCATTTCATATTTTTATTTCTTCTATAATTCATTAGTGATCAAGAAAGATATTATTTAGCTTTCATGTACATATTTTTATCCTTTACTCTCTTTTGTTAATTTCTAATTTATAGCACTGTGGTCTGAGAAGGTGCTTTAGTGCTTCAGTGCTTTTAGATTTTCTGAGGCTTGCTTTTGGCTGTAATATATGATCAGTTCTGGAAAATGTAAGACGTGTTGTCTATTGCGTTCTTCAAGTCTATTAATGTCTGTTTTGTATATTTTGCAGCTCTGTGATTCAGTGTGTAGGTATTTACTAAGATTATGCTCTTTTGTTCTGTTGTGCTTTTAAACATTATATGGTTTCTTTCCTTCTTTCTTAAGCTAATTTATACCCTGAAGCCTATTCTTTTCCCAGAGATTAGCAGTGCCACCCATGTTTGCTTTTGGCTGCAGTTTTCTTGGCATATTTTTTTCTATCATCTTTTCATTTTTGGTCTATCTCTCTCTTCATTTCTTAGATGTGTCTCCTATAGACTTCACATGGATAAGTTTTGATATTTTTTACCCATTCTACTACTTGTTTCCTCTTAATTGATATCCTTAAGCCATCCACATATCATGTGATTATTCATAGATAAGGCTTTATAGGTGACACTTTGCTGAGCTCTGTTTTATGTTGTTGCTGGTTACTTTGAATCATCCACTCTTTTCTTTGTTAAATA
The DNA here is from genome assembly GCF_000299155.1 of Elephantulus edwardii. NCBI lineage: Eukaryota > Metazoa > Chordata > Mammalia > Macroscelidea > Macroscelididae > Elephantulus > Elephantulus edwardii. Next base: position 8,153,132 of record NW_006399810.1, read on the forward strand.
TTTCATTTATTATCTCTTAGAAAATTGGTCTTGTTTTTCTTGAATTCCTCTAGTTTCTGTTTTCTGAGAATAATTTGATATTTCTTTCACATTTCATAGACAGTTTTGCTGGATACAGGATTCTTAGTTGGCAATTGTTTTCTTTCAGACTTTTGTATAAGCCATCCCATTGTCTTTTTGCTCATATGGTTTTTACTGAGAAGTTGGAACTTAATCTTAGTGGTTCTTATTTGTAGTTAATTGTTTTTCTCAAACGGCTTTTACTAGTTTGTTCTTGTGGAAAATGTGACTATGACATAGATGGTTTGTTGTGTTTTTTTTTTAATCTATCCTACTTGTGATTTACTCAGCTTCTTGGATTTCTCCCCCCCCCCCATTTTTTATGATATCTGGAATATTTTCTTATAATACCTCTTTCACAATCAACACTCTTGGCACCAGCAGCTAGGGTATTATAAGATGTATTAAATTGGGAAAATCTGCTGTTTGAGACCTCTCCAAAGTACTGAAGAGCAACAATGCCAGTCTGGAGACTAAGGTGTGACTATGGTCTTTGTATTCACTTGCTATGCATCAGAGAGTTGGAGAATGACTAGGGCTGATAGAAGGAGAGTTGATGTCTTTGAATTGTGGTGTCAGAGAAGAGTATTGAATATACCATGGACTGCTAAGAGAACAAACAGGTTTAAGCTGGAGAGGGTGAAACCAGGCTGCTCCTTGAAGGCAAGTATTCTAAAGCTTCGTCTGACAGTCTTTGGACATGTTGCAAGGAGGGACCAGTCCGTGGAGAGAGACATCATGCTTGGGAGGATGGAGGGACGGTGAAGGAGAGGAAGATCCTCAATGAGACAGATTGATTTATTGACTGGGGTAATGAGGGTAGGTGTGTCAGAGACAAATAGATTGGTACAAGATAGAGCAGGGTTTTGGACCATTCATTGTACATAGGGCTGTTGTGAGTTTCAGGTGACTCAATGACACATAACAACAAACAATAACAATGACAATTTTTTTTCAGTACTTCATATATGCTATTTCTCTTGATGTAATCCCACATGACTTTTTTTAAAATACAATTTTTATTTTATACTGGTTTGCTTACAAAGTTTACTTACATTGCTTTTCACATCAGATCTTTCCCATTTTCTTTACCCAGCCCTCCCTTTGCCAGACAAATTATGTGAGCCTGTGATTATTTCTCTGCCCATCCTCACCCGTCTGATCTTACACTTCTACCTTGATCCTCATAGATGTTTTACCAGCTATCTTTCTAATTTTACAATAGTTGTCTTATATGTTGTTGTTTGGTGCCATCGAGTCGTAGACGACTCATAGCGACCCTATGAACGAACAGCCTGAGCACTGTTCGAACAGAGTTTCTGGAGGTAAGCCATTTCAGATGTGGATGCCACTCCTGCTTCCAGGCTTGTTCTAGTCGGGAAGCTCCAGCCAACACTGTCCACCATGGGTACCCATTACCATCACTGTCACAGTCTTAGCATCACAGCAACCACGAGTTACCTCTGTACAGCAATGCACAGACGAGTGCTATACCACTTAGAAGAATGTTTGACGGGAAAACAATTTGAACCTGGCCGAGGGCCGCTGATGAAAATCACCCACCTTTGGCTTGGTAGCATAACTTCCTTTCCACTAGGCCAACGTAGTTGTCTTACATAGTATTTGTTATTATGGAACTGAGTTAGTTCACTTAGCATAATGCTCTCCAGTACCTCCCAAGTTAGGTAGTGATTTACAAAATTATTGCTCCTGTGTGTTGTGTAGTATTTTGTACCATAATTTCTCAATCCATTCCATTGTGGTTGGACATTTGGGCTTTTTCCATGTCCTTGCAATGGTAAAAAATGCTGCTGTGAACATTGGTCTCCATTTGTGCCTCAGTTCTCATTTTGTGGGGGTATATTCCAAGCAGTGGAATAGCAGGGTCATATGGAATTCCTATATTCAGCTTTTTGAAGAAGTGGCAAACTGCCTTCCAGAGTGGTTATACCATTTTACAATCCCACCAACAGTGTATGAGAGTTCCTATACCTCCACATTCTCTCCAACATTTACTGCTTGCTGTCATCTTAAACTTTGCCACTGCTACTGGGGAAAGATGGTACCTCATTGTGGTTTTGAAGTGCATATCTCTTATTGCCAGTGATTTTGAGCATCAGGCATCCTATATAATTCTTAGGGTTTCTTCATTTTCCTTCCTCCTTGTTTCTACTTTTTCTCTAGGTGATGAATGTTAAGCGTCTTGTCTTCTGTCTCACTGATTCTGTTTCATTTCTTCCATTCTGCACCTTTGTTTCTCCTACATATTTACAGCTTCTGTAATGTTGGCCTTATTGTTTTAAACTGCATTTTCATGTTTTTCTATGACTTCAAGTAGCTCATTTGTTGTGTATGTCTTGTCATGTGATGATTTTTTTTTAACACCTATCTCTCTGCTTATGGCTTCAGCTCTTCCATCATTTGCAATTTCTTGAGCATCATTGCTCTTAATCTCACCTAAGATTATGTCTTCATCCTGGGACATTGTGATGATATCATTGCTGTAGACTTGTTTTGGGCCTCCTTTTATTTTGACGTGTTGGCAGCAGCTGATGGTGTGTCCTATTTGTGTAGATGTCTGTTCCCTTTTGACGCAGTATTGTTATTGTCTGGGAGATGGTGGAGGTTGAATTCTAATGCTGGTCAGTTACTACTCATGCTGATACTGGCTTTAACAGAGTTTGTGGGCACTCTAGCCTGGTGTGCTGAGGAATCCACAATGCAGTTTGTGCTTCAGCCTACTGACAAATGAGGTTACTGAGTTTTACCTTTCTGTTGCCTTTTGGTGGAAGAGACTTTAAGCCTCTGCACTGATTTTGTGAGTCTTGAATCAGGACATCTCTGTGCTTCACATCTGTTTGCCTCTGGACAAATCACTGTATCATTGTGTCTTTAAGATTTGACCTCATGGAAAGAGAAGCTTAAAGTTGCTGGACTGAAGTCAGCTGTAGGTTAGGTCCACAAGGCCGGGACACAGGAGTCAACTCTTGATAGTGGGTGTGGCCTTTCTCCTTGGATCTTTGGAAAGTTACTCCAACAATACTGTACTAAAGCATAGGTCTCCAATTTTGTCAGGAGACATAGCTTTTATGTAAGAGGCTACTCTTTCTACGAGAATCTACATACACAAATTCCCACTCTCTTTGCTACTACATGCTATTGTTTCCAGTGTAAATTCCGGGCATCTCCTCAGCAGACTCCAGATGGCTCTGGTATGTTTTCTGAGAAGTAGAATGGTGCCTTTCCCAGAACAGGGCCCACCAGCACCTCAGCCATTCTGATGGAAATCTGCCCAGGTGGTTGTCCTTGTAGAGCAGGAAGAAGAAGTCCTCCATTCTTCTGTGGCTTATTGTATTGATTACCATGTCATCAACTAATTATTTTTTCTTCCTCCTCTAATTAATGTCCTCCAAACTTTCAGGTATTCAAATTGTCAATGATTGGGATTCTATGTGAAATTTTTTAAGTCCCTACTGGGGAGAGGCAGATTTGCCAGTCTGACTAGTTCGCCAGCCCACTGGGAGTCCTCACAAATATCAAGTTATAGTTCCAACTTTGTAGAGTCTGTAAACATTAATTCATTAAAAATTGGTACAACAAGGGAGCTCTGATGGCCTAGTGTAAAGAAGCTGCATTGCAATCCTAGAGGTATGCAGTTCAAATCCATCGGATGCTCTACTGGAGAAGGAGGGGCAATCTCCTTCTGTTCCAGTCACATCCAATTAGATGGTACACACACACAAAATAATAAAATAAAATTGAAAAAAAATAATTATAAAAAAATTTGTACAACAAAATTAACCTAGGCAGTAAGAAATTGACAAAATATTGTGGAGAGTATAAATGAACTTCTGTATACTTCCCTTTTCCAACTCCTGATGATTCTGAGTCACAGAGTGACAGATTTAGAAGATTTGCTAAAGATTTTAGACTTCTTTCTATCATTTAAAAGACAAGTATACTAGGTTTCAGGATGATAAAATAACTTTTCTAAAGTCATTCTCTGGACTTGTCCATGAGAAGACATGCAACATTTCTTGTATATGGCATCGTAGGTGATTTAACAAGTCTCAGTTATCTATTCTCAACAACTGTACATTTCAAGTCACATGGATTTTACAATTCTCCTTTTAGAAATGTGAGAAATGAGATATGGGACATTGAATGGTGGCTGAGTGATATGAAGATGCACTGCAATCCCAAAGCATATGGTTCTAATCCATCTGCTGCTCCACAGAAGGACGGGCAATCTCTTCCTGTGTCGATTCACTGCCTCTAAAAACCCTCTAGAAAGTTAGCTATGGGACAGGACAGTTCAGGCTTGATGACACATTACAAATAAGAAACCAATCATTTACTCAGGAAACACTGGGGCCAGTGGTTAAAAAGTTGTGTTGACAAGCCAAAGGCAGGCAGTTCATTCATATCTACTAGCTGCTCCATGGGAGAAAGGTGAATGATCTCCTCCCATGTCAATTACAGCCTCTGAAAGCCCATTAGAGAATCAGCTATGAGTTAGTTTTGATTCAATGACACAAAGCAAAAAGGCAACAGTTCAAGCAGCTTTAGTGATATAGCCACAAAGGAGTTTCATGTCTAACCCCTCTCTAGAGGTTGTATTTCCAGGCCCTCTCTAGAAGTTGAAATCCATCACAAACTCCTTGGGAGTAAAATGGGTAACCACCATGTCAGAAACCTGCAGTAGGCTCAGTGATGAGTCAATTCTGACTTGTGGGCAATGAGTTTTAACTAAGTTGGAGGTATTAGTTCACAGATCTGGTTAGAACCAGGTCCCCTGGGACCTAGACCATCACCTCTTTACAACACTGTGTGTAGTCTTAATTTTTGGTGCTATGAAAGATTACATTTCCTTCCAGATATCTGTATCTGTCTCTGGCTACACTTTTTTCTGAGTCAGAAGTTGTTAATACAGCATTTGGAGGATTTTCTTTTCCTTTGACTTTTGCTGATATTTTTTTTTCTATAGCCAAGAAAAGGTGATTTGGAAATTGCTATGTGATATTGACAGTTTAAGACCCATTTTCAGGCTAAAGATGACCTGTGTACCATCTAGAAAGTTATAGACATCACCTATAGCACCTGCCAAACTTTCCAAACTGAGCTCTCCTGGGGTCAGAGAACCTAGGCTTGTGTGTCTTCAAGGTGTAGTTACTTTGGGGTTGATTAAAGCTTATTCTTTCTCCTCACTATTAAATGCTTGCCATAAACATGTAATTGGCCCACTAGTTTTATAGTCAAAACAGGCAACATTGCACGACAAGGTTTCAACAATTAATTATTTAGCCCCAAGTATACAGGCAAGGTTTGAGCAAGTCATCTTCTCTTTGGCTCATTCACAAGGCAGGCTTTCTCAAAGTATAGGTCCCATTTGAGGGGTCACAGGCGTGGCAACACTAGGCCATCCAGGTCACAAATGAATAGTGAGCTGATCTTCCAGCCATCTGACCATGAAGATGAAAAGTTTAGGTTTAGATTCATCATGAAAAATAAAAGCCAGGATTTATTGGAAGATTTCAGAGCTGTTTTTTGTTCCTGACACAGTTATTATCTGTGCTAGTTTTCGAAGACTGTCGTAAAATTCATCACAATCCAGGAAAACAAAAGAAGTTTAATATCTCACTTTTCTGGAGGCTACACATCTAAAATCAAAGTTTGAAATCAAGGTGTCAGCCAGCTCACACTCTTTGAAGGCTTTAGGAGGAGCCTGTCCTGTGTTTCTTTCCAGCTTGTAGTAGTGTGGTCATCAGTGACCTTCAATCTGCCTTCTCAGACTATCCTTTGAAAACTTCTCTTCAACTGTCTTATGAGCATAATTTTTTCAATTCACGTTCATGTTTCTATATTCTAGAACAAGATTCAGAGTCTCTTCTGCACCACTCGAGTCTTAATATCTGTTTTCACATGTTGTTGTTGTTGTTGTTATGTGCCGTCGAGTCGCTTCCAACTCATAGCGACCCTATGCACAACAGCCCTAAACCCTGCTCTATCCTGCGCCAAACGCACCGCCTCTGACACACC
>NW_006399810.1:8161300-8164096 GCF_000299155.1 Elephantulus edwardii
CCATCAGGTGAAGTCCATGTGTATAACCTGCATTTGTGTCTCTTATAAAATGTATTTGCAATGAATAAGTCATTGATTTTACAAAATTCAATCATTCTAAAAATCCTTGTGTGTCTGTCTCTCTGCATGTTTTCTTGTAAGTACACTAGTGCTCTGGTGACTGAGAGAGTAAGGAGTTGTACTGCCAATAAAAAGGTAGTTGGTTTGAATGCCTTAGCTTCTGTGGGGGAGAAAGCTGGGTAGTCTCCTCAGGTGTGGCTTAAAGCCTCTGCAAGCCCACTGGAAAATCAGTGGTGAATTGGTTCTGACTCACTAGCAATGAACTGAGTCATATCGGCTCTCACCTCTACCTTAATATAATATGATCTCATCGTAGCTATCCTTGGAAAGAGACATGATGTTTAACAAGGTGGAGGGTCAGCCAAGGAGGGAAAGACCCTTAACTAGATGGATTGACATAGTGTCTGCAGACAAAGGCTCAACTGTGTCGGATGAGGATGCACAGAATAGGACACAATTAATATCTGTTGTTCATAGAGTTGCTATAAGTCATACTCGACTCAATGGCACCTAACAATAACAACAACAATGATAACAACAACATCTTAAACTTTTTTTTTTCTGATAAAGCCACAATCTGTGACTCTGAATGTACATGAATTTGAGGGGGCCGCTTTCAGTTCATAGCACTAGTTAAATTATCTTGGATCAGTTACCTCACATTTGGAGCCTTCCCCCCCCCCCATCTTCAAAATGAGTATAATCTGCTCTACCTCGTAGAGCTTCTGTGAGAATTAAATTATTCATGCAAAGTGCCTAGCGTGAGATTCATAGGTTTAGGCATATAACAAAGGCTGAGTAAATCCCAAGCCTTATGACCTGTCTATGGAATGATTCCATTCATCTCTTAGAGATATGTTTCAGTGTTGGTGGTTGTGCATATTAGTGAGTTTGCTGTTCCCATTCTTTCCTGAGTGGAATAAGAGTCAAAGAGGCATTCATTTCAGCATGTGAACGCTATGGAATGACGCCTCTATCAGCCCTTTCTATGACTTTTTGTTATAGAGCTTTCAAAGGGAAATACTTTTCAATAAATTGAAGCAGGGGGAAAAATCTACAAATGGGCAACAAGAATCTCTTAATACATAAACTACTATACAAAAGAGGCATTAAGAGTTTAAGATAAAAAAAACTAAAAAGTGTAAGATGAGTTCAGTTAAAGAACTTCGATAATTATCCATTCATTAGATTTTTTCATTTTATTCTGATTTATTTACAAAGTTTGAATACGTTGTTTTTCAAAAAAGATTCTTCCTATTTCCTTCACTCCACCCACTCATCGAATTGTGAAACTCTATGATAAAATTTTTTATTCATTTATTAATTTTTAATTTTTAAAGTGTCCTTTGGTGCTAAGTCCAGACAAATTGGGGCAAAAGTGACCAGAAACAATGTTGGCCCCTGCCTTCATTCAGTCAACAGTCTACATTGGGGTCAGAAAATTATTTTCTTATAAAGAAGACTAGGACTATCTATGGTGGCCTAGTGGCAAGATGCTTTGCTGTAATTCCAAAAGCACATGGTTTGAGGCCACCAGCTGCTCTGCAGAAGGATAAGCAATTTCCTCCTATATGATTTACTGTCTCTGAAAACCTACCAGAGGGTCAGATATGGGTCGGTTCTGACTCGACAACATACAACAACAAAATCAATCAATCAATCTCCAAAATAACTGTCTTGGGTTTTTCAGACTTAATTAGAGCTTTACTGGTGCTGTCTTTAAGGTCACCCTTTGGGATATTTTAATCCATAGATAGAGCAGTGGGGGAGGTGAGTAATCTCCTTTTATGTGAATCACTCCCTCTGAAAAGCCTCTGGTGCATCAGCTGTGAGCTGGTTTTTACTCAAAGGCAATGAGTCTAGAGTTTTGAGAGTTTCTTATATAACTGTCCAACTCTGTCATTATAACACCAAAGCAATTATAGGTTGTCCATAAGTGAATGAGTATGCGTCTCAATAAACTTTAGAGATAAAAAGACTTGAATTCCATATATTTTTGTGTTATAAAACATGGTTCTTTGATGATGGTGATGATGATGATGATGATTTTTGTATATGTAGATGTGTAGATCATAAAAGTCTATGTAGTGGACTGCATTTGGTCTGAGAGCTAAAGTATATCTTTCATGTATATTGATAATTATAATTTCAATATCTCATTGACACACTGACTGCAACAATGGGTTTGGGCACATCAGAGATGGTGAGGATGGCCCAAGATAGGGCAAGGTTCAGATCTGTTGTTCACAGAGTTGTTATGAATTATAGTTCACTCAACTTCTCCTCACAATAACAAGAAGACTGGAAGCTCCCTGAGCCCCGGACTTGATGTTTTACTGTGCTTACAATATGCAGTAACACTTAGCAACATCTTGTTGAGCTAGATTATGTTGAGCAGATCAAGGCATGTTCGCTGGAGCCTGAGACAGGAGAGGAAGCTCTGAGATTTGTATCTTCTGCCTCTACTATCTCATTTACTGTGAAAGCCAGGCTGAAGGCAGGCAAACATCGGTGTGCAGGTGAGAAACATTTGAAACTTTTGTTGCATGTAGCCTTGGCAGAGGGCTGTTTGGAGAAAAGCTGTGCAAGATAAACAGTGATGTTAACGATCTGAGATGGGCCACTCAAGAATAGGATGGGTGAATTGTAGTGGATTAAGATGCAGATGAGTGATTGCCTGGGCAGAAAGCCAGACAGCAGAGGCTAGACACACAGAGACTTGTAGATCGTCATTTG
>NW_006399810.1:8164196-8177148 GCF_000299155.1 Elephantulus edwardii
GGTGGGTGGGTGGGGATCAACTGATTTCTTGAAAACAGAAAATATAATGTGTGGTACAATTTAGGGGCTTGCTGGACAGCAGGCAGCAATTTGCTTGCCAGCTCCAGGCTGGACCTGGCAACTGTGTAGTGTGGGCAGGGTTTGCCTTTGATTCCTTTATCCTTCTAATATGCCCCTCTCCATCCTTGCTGGATCCTTGTTGCCCTGGGAATTGATGTTCTGATGCTGTCCTTGGCTGTCCTAGTTTGACTGCTCCTCTCAGACTCTTCTTCCAAATCAACATCCTCTTAGTCTAGAATTGTGCTCGTTCCTCTCCTTTCCCTTCCTCCTTTATGCCTCCGAACTCTTGTTTCTACCAGGTCTGGTTTAAGGAATGCATTTCAGTAATTTATTGACTGATTATAGTCCCATAAATGATGCAACAAGGGAACATTTTGTTAGAGGATTTATGTTGTCTTAGCACAGAAGGCTTTCAATGCTATTGAGGGGCCTGGGATGATATAGGGTCTCCCCAGTCCTCATAGTCTGCCACAGAGGCAGCCAATTCTGTCTCCTTATAGAAGGGTGTATTTTCAGTTGCTCCCTATGCATCTGGATGTTACACAACAAATAAAGATGATGCAGGAGAAGAATTGATGCCTTTGAGTTATGGTGCTGGAGAAGAGTACTAATTATCCCATGGACTGTCAAAAGGACAAACAAGTCCATCTTGGAGGAAGCGCAACCAGGGTGCTTCTTAAAGGCAAGGATGGTGAAACGTAGTCTCATATACTTTGGACATATTGTCAGGAGGGGCTAGTCTTTGAAAGAAAATATCATGCTGGGAAAGTGGAGTGTCAGAGAAAGAAAGGAAAAGCCTCAACAAGATGGGTTGACACAATGACTACAATGATATCTTTGAGTGTTTTAGAGGTCCTGAAAATAGTAGAGGATAGAGTAGGATTCAGAGATATTGTTCAAAGACTCTGTATGGATGTTTCAAATATATAAAAGGAGGCGTCATGTAGAAGTAGAAGGAAATGCCAACACAAACTATGTGAATAACCCTCTGTCATCAATAAATGATCAGGGAAATGATGACCATGGAAAAACACTGGCCATAATAAATGGGCCAATGTGTAAACTTGGGAGGCTGGGCTTAACCAGAATGTTAAAAGCAAACAGTAGCTGAATGCCAGGAGAAGCTATGGCTGGATAAGAGAAAGAGGGACATTTAAAGAATATTACATGAGCAACTTGGCTACTGCTACAAAGTCTACCAGGAAAGCTAGCAAAGAGTAAAAGAAAATGTTGGGAAAGTGAAAGAGATGACCTCAGGCACAGCATAAGGCACATGATGTGGGAGAAGGTGGGCTCTGCGGGAGGCTGGGTCAGGATCAGGGTTTAAGATGATGAACAGGATGGCAGTCGTGAGCCTCCTCACAAAGGAGACCTGGCTTCTCAAATGAGCAGATGGCTACTGACAGGGTTTGTTGAGCAATCAGCAAGAACAGACAGTGTTTTCATTCTGTCTCAGGAAAAGATCCAGAAATGATAAACAACTTGTAAATTGGTCAACATCCAGCACCCACTGCTTTCTATATCATCTGAGAAATTCTTCAGGATACACCACGTTAGTGGCCCAAAGCTACTGGCAGTCAGTAAGGAGAAAGTAATGTAGGCTAGGCTACAGGAAAACAGATTGTGAAATTATGGAAGGTACAAGACAGAGGGAAGACTGAAGGTGACTTGCCTTTCTATATGGTGCCTTTTAGTTGGAGGGAGCTCTGGTGGCCCAGTGGTAAGAAGCTATGCTGCAATCCCAAAAGCACAGGGTTTGAGTCTGCAAGAGAAAGACAGGCAATATCCTCCATGTGGTTAACTGCCTTTGAAGACCAGCCAGAGGAGCAGATAAGGGTTGGTTCCAGCTCAATGGTACACAAGGGCAAACATTATGGTTGGAGAGAGTAACAATGGTGTTGAGGAGAGCACAGAGGAGGAATCCCAGATAAGGGACAGAGGAAGGGACATAATCCTTACAAAGTGGTAGCAAAGTTTAACTTTGATGCTTAGCTCCTACTCCACCTGGCAGAGATCAGAAAGCTGAGGATCAGATCTTTGAGCCTGAGTAATCACGGTGGGCCCTCAGGCAAAGCCACATTATTTCCAGTGCTCACTATCTGAAAACCCAATCAGACACAGAACAGTATTATCCCCAGGAACATTTTTGGCAGAAATCTTCTTAGCTCCGGATGTAAAGTTATCACCAGGGAAGGTTCAGGAATCACATCAAAAGTGCAAAGTGATTTGTGCAAAACTTGTAGAAATAGTAGCTGACATATGTGGCTAAACTGTTGTTTTGTTGTTGTTGTTGAATTGTAACAAACACGTAGCTGACCCTCTGGGAGGTTTTCAGAAGTAGTAAATTGTACAGGAGGGTATTACCAATCCTCCCACGGGGCAGCTGGTGGATTTAAACTGCATGCCTTTGGGATCGCAGCACAGTCTCTATTGTTGTGCACTATCGAGTTGAACCCAACCCATAGCTGACCCTCAGGCAGGTTTTCTGAGGCACTTAATTGCTCAGGAAGAGATTGTCCATCCTTCTCCAGTGGAGCAGCTGGTGGCCTCGGACCACCTGCCTTCGAGATTGCAGCACAGCTTCCTGCCAGTAGGCCACCAGAACTCCCTCAATGCTCCCTAGGTGTGTTTTAATTTGTATTGCCTCTTGCTGACTGGTTTTTCTTTCCAGCTGTGCATCTAGAACAAGAGAGTGGAAGAAGAGTAATTGATGACAAAATGAGAGGCCCTTCTCATGAGCCTGTCCTGATTTTCACGGCCTGCATTCTACCTGCTGGTCCATGCTGAAACCCAAATCCACCGCTATCTGGTTGATTCCGACTTGTAGCCACCTTACAAGATAGAGATTGGATTCCATGCACATCATCTTCACAGGAGCACACTGTCTCATTTCTTATGGAGGGACTGGTATATTTGAACTTTTGACCTTTCAGTTAGCAGTCAGTGCTTAGCTGCACCATCAAGGCTCCTGGCTGCTCCAAAGCCATCTCCAATCTCTGAGTTCACATGACTGTATGAGAAAGTAATGGAAAAGGGGTAGCTGAGATGGTCTGGGGAGGGTTATCAGGACTCAAGGCCATCCTGTCCAATATCAAAGCCTGGACCTTGTACCCTCTGTAATATCCATTGTCACTTCTACTTGTCTGCTGTGTCTTTCCCATGTCTACCTCTCAATGGTATAGGAAATAATTTGTACATTTGTTTTTCTAATTATCCACTTTTTCAACACATAGTTTTTGAGTCCTAATGGTGGGCTCAGGATGGGAGTGTCAGAGACACTGCGATTGGCACAGGACAGAGCAGAGTTTAGGGCTGTTGTACATAGGGTCGCTATGAGTTGCAAGTGACTCGATGGCACATAACAACAACAACAACAATGGTGAGCTGTGGTAGCATAGTGGCAAGGAATTGTGCTACCAACACAAAGGTACCAGGTTCAAATCCACCAGCTACTCTTCAGGAAAGAGATGGGCAATCTACTCCTGTGTGATTTGCTGCCCCTGAAACCTGCCAGGGGGTCAGTTATGGGTTGGTTCCAACTCAGTGGTACTCAACAACAACCTATGAGAAATATATTCCATTGCTTCCTATGCATCTAAAAGGTACACAGTGAATAACGATAGCAGAAGAAGAAACAACGTCTTTAAATTGTGATGTTGGAGAAGAGCACTGAATATCCCATGGGCTACCAAAAGAATAAACGAGTCTGTCTTGGAGGAAGTGAAACCAGAATGCTCCTTATAGGCAAGGATGGTGAAATTCCATCCTACATACTGTAGGCATTTTGTCAGAAAAAGCCAGTCCCAGGAAAGGGGCATCAAGTCAGTGAAAGAGAGAAAGCCCCTCACGAGACAGATTGACGTAGTGACTGTCACAAAGAGACTGAGTCCATCAGCGATGTTGGTGGCAAAGGACAGGGCCTTCAACAAGATGTACTTAGTGAGTATTACAGTGGGACTGAGAGTGGCAGGGATGGTGACATGGTGAGGATGGTGCAGGGCAGGGAAGGGTTCAGGTCAGTTGATCGTACGGTTATTATGAGTTGTAGTCAGCTTGACGGCACCTGAGAACAGCCTCACCAATATGAGAGGTAGCCGTTGGATCACCCATCGATTCTGCCCTTTGAATTTCCCCCACAGGGACTGCTTGTAGGGGTTGTAGGAGTTCAAGATCAGCAGATGCAATGGATTATTGCTACTGCCTTTCTACAGTTCTGGGTGTAAAGTCAAGTTTTCTTGCCCTCTACCCAGCCCCTCTATTTTTATCCCATTGGCTATAGAATGGAATTAGTGGAGGCAGAATAACATCTCAGTTTTCACTTAAAGAAAATAACTTCAAAAAGTCAATGTGACTCAGGCAAATACAATTCAACACTGTTGTTATTATCTATCTTCATTATGATGATGTTACACACAGAACGAGGCCACCAGCTGCTCTGCGGGAGGAGGATGGGCACTCTCCTCCCATGTGAAAAACTGCCTATGAAAACCCACCAGAGAGTCACCTATGGGTCAGTTCTGACTTGATGGTACACAACAACAACAAAAGTATTTTAGATATTTTCATGCAAGGAATGGGGCTGGGAGCAAGATCTGATGGCCTTTGACCATGGCATCTAGTGACCTGCCTTCACTGTTAGGCTTCCTGGTCCTCCATGCTACTTGTCACCTCAAAGTGCCTGATAAAACTCTGCACAAGGTGGACAGCGTCTTCCATTCTTGTGACCAGAGCCCTGTCTTTAAGAAAGGTGGCAGACTCTGCCCTCTAAGATCTTAGGTGTAAGGACTGAAGTGGCTGTCAGAGGGCCTGCCCCAGCACCTGTTGCTCATGAGGTACTCAAGCTCGAACTCAGTGCTAGTGAGTCAGAACCATCTGCTAGCTGACCCGCCACTGGCTTCTCAGAGAGTATAAAAGAGCAGGAGGGGATTGTGCCTGTCTTTCACCCATGAATGCACTGATGGATTTGGATCCCCAGGAAGGAGTGTCCTTTGGGTTAGCAGTGCAAGTCTCTATGGACTAGGGCAGCTGAGTCCCCTTTGCAATGACTCTGGGGACCCATCTGGAAAGAAAGGCTCTCAGTTTTTGTTTCTGCTGGGAAGTCAAACACCACGCTCTGCCTTACTTAACACATCCTCAGGCATCATTACAAAGGCTAAGTACAGGTACAGCCCATGATCTCGGTTCCTCTGTCCCCCTACAGTTCTGCAGACATGGTGCATCGGACACTATTTCCCATGCTGATGTCCATCTGTCCTTGCTTTCCTGATCACTAAGTTTTGTTTCCATCTGATCACCAGATAAGAATGGATTACTGTGATTTGGGCTGTTTTGATCATTTGAAAATAACCCAAAACAACAACATGGCGTTTGGCTTTGAAATCTACCTTCAATATCATTAAGCTATTGCAGATTACCTGTAGCAACCTCTTATTAAAAGAGAAAAGCCAGTTGGAAAAACAAGTCCTCTAGATCCTATCGCTTTGCCAGCTGAGCAGACCAGCTGGCTGCCCCATTCTGCCTTTGGCTGGGTGCTCATGAAAGATGGGGAGCCTCAGGGAGAACCCAGATGCAGCGGACTGCTGGCAAGGGCTCTCTGCTGTCTGGGATCTGACACTCCCTCATGAAGGTTATGCTCTGCCCTTCCAGGTGTGAGATTTGTAAGGCTGTGTCTTCTGAGTGGGGAAGAGTGATTTTCTGAAGACTCCCTTCTGAAATAGTGTGTGTGTGAGTGTATTCATAAGTGGGAGTGTGCAAGTACACGTGGGACTTTGTGCACATACGAGATTGTGAATGGGAGTGCATGAGTGAGAGTGCACGAATATATGTTCATGTGTAGGTGAGGGAGTTTGGAAGCAGGAGTGGTATCCACTTCCTAAACAACATGCTTCTGGAAACTCTATGAACTTCCGAGAATGACAATAGTTATAGAAAGGCTTCAGGCCTTTTGTTAATAGGGTTGCTATGAGTCATACCCAACAGCAATCTACAACAACAACATGAAGGAGTGGATGTAAGTGTGCGCATACATACGTTCAAGAATGTGAATGTGTGTGCATATGTGTAAGAGGGTGAGGGACTCTGTGTGTCTTTGACTTGTTAGTAATATCCATTATGACTCAAAGCAACCCTGTAAACAACAGATTGGAGATTTACTCTATCCTGCACCATCTCTACAGTCTCTGATATTTTTAAGCCTGTTGTTAAAGCCACTGTGTTAATCCATCTTGTTGAGTCCATCTCGTTGAGGACCTTACTCTCTTTCTTTGCTTTCCATTACTCTCAGCACCAGGTCTTTTTCCAAGGACAAGTCTCTCCTGATAACATGTCCAAAGTCTGCAAGATCAAGTTTCACCATCTTTGCCTCTAAGGAGCTTCCTAAGAACACCTCCGCCAAGACAGATAAGACTCAGTTTTGTTAAAGACTATGGCATGTCTCATAGGGACCTCTGGTGGATTAGTGGTAAGGAGTTGTGCTGCCAACCCCAAAGCATGTGGTTCAAATCTACCAACTGCTCTGGTGAGGAAAGATGGACAATCTCCTCCCATACACTTTACTGCCTCTGGAAATTCGCTGGAGTTGGCTATGAGTAGCTTCCGAAAAATGACATGATATATCAGAGATCACGAAGATGGTACAGGATAGGACAAGTTTCCATCTAGTTTTAATAATTTTGAGTAAGATTTTATAACTGAAAGAAAATCCCAAATCATTCCAGAAATGCAGTTTTCATAAGGCAGATTCTCTGAGTCCACATAAATAAGACTTGGTTCACAAACTCCTTGAAGGAGACTTGCAATGTGGCTTGGGTGACCTGGAACAGGAGGAGGAGCCCTAAAGATGGCTGCTTATCCTGGTGTTGATACTTCATTCAATACGTATTCTGTGAAGCACCTCTCCTGACACTTAATTCTCAGGAGTGGGTTGGACAAGTCACAGAACAATAACTCACCATTCCACTGAAAGCAACATATTCACAGGTATAAGTTTAAGTGATAAATTCCCAAGAAACAGTTGGAATCTTTCTTTGTAATTTCTCCTTTCTTGGACTTCTAAGTATACCAGAGTCTCTCTGAGCATTTTTAGGAAGGACAAAGAAAATACTTACAAATTATATTAATGTCATTCATGAAAAGATGGGTGATAGAATTCTCGAGGGCTCCTGGGGAGATTTGTTCCACAACCAAGCGAAAGATCAGAAATTTTAACTCTACCCCCCAGGGTCTCTGGTGGCCTAGAGGTAAGAAGCTGGGCTGCAGTTCCTATCCGTTAGAGGCTTCATAGAAGAAGGAAGGACAATCATCTCTTCTGCGATTTACTGCCTGTGAAAACCTCCTGAAGGGTCAGCTATGGGTCAGGTCTGACTTGACAGTACACAACAACAAAAACAACAGTTTCTTCAGAGAACAAGCCTGCCACCTGCTTCTGAAAAGTCATGGCCTTCAAAGCCTTATGGGGCAGTCCTACTGCATTCACTTGCCTCTGACATAAATTGGAATCAAGTCAACAGCAATTACCAACTATGATGGAAAAAACAGAAATCTTGAGGCCCAACTTCAAACCGCCTGCTATTTTTTAGTTACATAATTATTCTGTCACCCTTGCTCCATCTGTCCCTTTACAGTTCTCTGATCCTTTCTAAACTCAATTCTTTATTAAGGTCTAATCCTGAACTCACTATCTTCAAGAATCCTTCCCCCAAATTCCATAGAACTGAACATTACTGGCATGTTTTGGCACTCAGTCATCCCCTTTGTGTAGCCTGAGTTGCTTCATGTACATAACTTCATACTACAACTAGACTCTCCATACGTCATGGCTGGAGCACTGTTGTCTGTCTCTTTTACATCCACATGGTAAATACAGTGCTCGTACAGGGTAAGAACACCTGAGAAGCTTTGATTAACTCAGTTAAATTGGTCTTGAGTTAAGAAGGCTCTCTCTCTGGGGAGAAACAGAGAACCTTGAAAGAAATGATCTTTGGAAAGAATCATCCAAAGAAACACACTAGAAGTTCTACTTATCAATTATGCAATATTGTAATTGTATAAAATATTATAAATCAGTTAATTGTACTCAACACTGGCCCAGACACTGTGGGGAAATACAACTGTATCTTGGGTGATGTGAAGCTTAGAAGCACCAGTAAAAAATGTCATTGAAGAGCAATAATGTCAACTTGAGAACTAAGGTGCACTTAATTCAAGCCATGGCCTTTTAAATCACTTGCTATGCATCTGAAAGCTGACAATAAAGATGAGAGAAGAAGAGTGGGTACTTTTAAGTTGTAGTGTTGGAGAAGAGTACTGAACATTCCATGGACTTCCAAAAGAACAAACAGATGTCTTAGAGTGGGTACAGGCAGAATGTTCCTTAGAGGCAAAGATGGCAAAGCTTCATCACACATATTTCGGGCCTGTTGCTGGGAGAGGCTATTAGAACTGCTCCGAGGCAAACCTTGCTGAATGATTGAGGAAACCAGAGACTTCTTGAATTTGTGTTGTTGAACTGAACTGAGACTTTTACCCAAACTGGACTTACATTGTGAGATGTAATTTGCCTCCCCAACTCTTCAGCTTACTTCTCTAATAAATCCATTGCTTGGTACCAAAAAAAAAAAAGTCACATGTAAATTTTTACTCCCCAGGCCATGGTCTTCTCAATTGCTTGCTATACATCTGAGAGTTGGGCAATGATGAAAGATGACAGAAGAAGAAAAGATTGCCTTTGAGTGAACTTTAGGACCTTAAAGAAAACAAACAGGTTTATCCTGAGAGGATGAAACCAGTTTCCTCCTTGGAGGCAAGGATTTTAAAGTTCTAGCTCACATACTTTGGGCATGTTGCCAGGAGGGACCAGTCCCTGGAGAAGGACATCATGCTCAGAAGGAGAGAGGGTCAGCTCAGAAGACAAAGACTCTGGATGAAATGGATTGACATGATGATTGTGGGAATGGCGTCAGGTATGTCAGAGACAGATTGGCTCAAGATACAGCAGGGTTCAGAGCCATTGTTTAGAGGGTTGCTATGAGATATAGCCTACCTGAGGATATATACAACAACTGTTGAACAGAAGTCTTACTGGTAACATAAACGATTGATTAATGCGTATTCTGTACACTATATGCCTTATATTCTGTACCTACAAAAAAGGGCTTTCACAAAAAGTGCAAGGATTTTGCAACTGCTCCCAGTGTAGCTGTAATGATGGCTTCACAAATTTCTCCCTCCTCCCCATGGTCCTTATGCTGGTTTTATTATCTTGAAGTGGTGGACAATCATAGCTGCAGACATGTGTATTAAGCAATTCAACTTTTTCTTGTAATGTCATAATGTTTCTCTGTTTCTTGGGTGCACTTTTAACATCACTAGGGATACAACCCGAAGAGGAAGCTCTCATAGCCTAGTGGTTAAGAAGCTGCTCTGAAATCCCAAAGGCTTGCAGTTCAAATCTACCAACTGTTCCACAAGAAAAGGATGAACAGTGTCCTCCCATGCAATTTACTGTCTCTGAAAACCCACCATTAGAAAATCAGGTATGAGTTGGTTCTGACTTGATGCCACACATCAGCAACAGAGGCACTTTGTACATGGTGTTATCCAGGGTTTACCATATTATACTTAACCAAAGACATGTCCGGCGAGATCAATTTTGACAAGTTATTGGAAAGATGGCTGCTTACTCATTGATGATTGCCAGGCCTTTTTTCCTAATTTGACTGAGTCTGGAAGCACTGCTGAAACCTGTTCAACATCATAGCATGAGCTACCATTGACATACGTGTTGGTTGCCCATAAGAAGCCTTGGTCAATAAACTAACCTACGTATCACGATCAGCAATTGTCTTCTTACTTTTTTCTGTAGCTTCAAAAATTCATTTGAATATAAGAGTAAATTTTAATTTTAAAGATCATGTTTAAATTCAGTGAGCTAGTTCCTGTATGCACTCAAATTTGTACTTGGCAAACAAAATTCTCAAGCTTATCAATTTGCAATCTGAAACAGTTTTACATTTTAAATACAGATGGAATATTCCAAGTAGCCATGTAGAATTGAAAGAACTAAAGTCCTCTTTCTTCATTACTTTAGTCAATGCTCTCTGACCACTTATTATAAACCTACTCTATAAATGCAGACATAAACTCTACCCAAAGAGGCTTGTTTCTGAACCATTTCAAACCCACTTTCAAAAGGGTGCACACAGCTGAGTGCAGTTGTATCAGAGAACAACACTGGGATTCTGGGTTTTCCAAATTCATTTCACTAATTCATGGAGTAGGGAGCTCTAGGGGACTAGTGGGTCAGAAGCCACACTGCCAACTCAAAGGCAGAAGTTTGAATCTAGCAGCTCCTCCAAGGTAGAAAAATGGACAATTTCCTCCCACACAATTTCCATTCTCTGAAAACCGACTGGAGGGCCAGCCATGAGTCGGTTCCAATTCCACAGCAATGAAACAGAACAACAATTCACCATGTAAGTAAAATGCTTCCTAAAGAATAAGTAATAAAATATGCTTTAATATATGTTATTAAAATGCAACAGTAACTCCAAACTCCAGCAGTTGCTTAGATTTATTTTTTTCTTCCTGAATAATTCCCTAATCATCGATATATTTCACAATTATAGGTGGCTTCAAAATAACCAGCACCCAGGCAATAGCTGGTGTTGTTTGCATTTCTAAGTTATCTATAGACAATTTGCTCTATATTGCTTGTCCTGGAGCGAGCCTGCCCCACTCACAGCCATGGGCTGCTACCTTGTTCACTTGCAACACTCAAACATTGCATCAAGTTCAGGTTTCTTCTTCACAAAGTTAAGAAGAGTTGAGAACTTGAACAAGAAGTTCAAGAACAAGAAGTCAAGAACTTGAAGTCTGATGTCACTTCTAAGAACATATATTACTTGCCAATTACTGACCATTAGACATTAACTCTTCTCATGAAGCTAATTCCTCAGTGCCTCTCATGTCACACCAGAAAGCTAGTTGCTCTCATGAGTGTTCTGTCATGGTGGCCTCACCGTGTCAAGAGTAGAACTGTACCATATGGCTATTAACAGCAGAGTGTTTTGAGAAGTCAGTTACCAGGCCTTTATTTTGAGGCACTCTGGGAGTACTTGAACCTCCAACCTGAGAGTTAGCTGCCAAGCCAAGTGATAAATTTACACTACAAAGGGATTCTCTCCTTCTATAGCATTGATTTTTTGTTTGTTTGTTTGTTTGTTTGTTTTCCCTCCTCATTTCTTCTTTTGTCGGTAGGGAGTTGGACTGGTAACCAAAAGGTGTACCCTTTTTGGTGGTTCAAATCCACCAAACGCTCCAGTGGAGAAAGACAGTCATTGTCCTTCTGTGCAATTTACAGCCTCCAAAAATGTGCTGGAGGGTCAGATATGGGTTAGTTCTAGCTCTACAACAAGGACTTGGCATTACCTGAAAAGTCCTCTCATCTCTGTGCTTCCAATGATTCATATTCTACTTTGTTTTCTGGGACTAAATGTCTGTAGAGTTCTGTCCATTTCTATTTTACAGTAGTTTTGACATGGTATGACATAAATCACATACATACACATATGTATGTATACATTTACATGTTATGTATAGGTATATGAGTACGTGTGTGTCTATGTGTGTAGGGAGCTCTGGTAGTCTAGTGGTAAGTAGTTGAACTGGTAATCCAAAGGTACATGATTCAAATCCACCAGCTGCTCCATGGGAAAAAGGTGATTAATCAATTCCCATTCAGTTAACTGCCTCTGAAAATGTTCTAGAGGGTCAGCTATGGGTCTGTTCCAATTTTATGGTACACAACAATAACATATACATATATTGTTGTTGTTGTTGTTGTTGTTATGCGCTATCGAGTCATAGCAACCCTAGCTACAAGAGCCCTAAAAGCCGTTCTGTCCTGTGCCAACCTCGCCGTCTCAGACACACTCATTCCCACCACTCCACTCACAGAATCGATCCATCTCATCGAGGGTCTTCCTCTCCTGTGCCATCCCTCCACTCTCCCAAACATGATGTCGCTCTCCAAGGACCAGTCCCACCTTGCAACATGCCCAAAGTATGTCAGACGAAGCTTCAGAACCCTTGACTGCAAGGAGCATTCTGACTTCACCGTCTCCAGGACAAACCTGTTTGTTCTCCTAGCAGTCAATGGTATATTCAACACACTTCTCCAGCACCACAGCTCAAAGGCATCAATTCTCTATCATCCCCCATTCACTGTCCAATTCTCTGATGTATAGCACATAATTGTGAAGACTATAGCCTGGATCAGGCGCACCTTAGTCTCCAGCCTGACAGTGTTACTTTTCAATACTCTTGAATCTCTAGGAGAGTTAAATACATAAATGACCGAAACTCTTGGTACACTCACACATAACTGAAAGGAAAATAAAGTTGTTCTTGAGTGATTTTCACATTAGAATATTTCAGAGTCACTCTCAATTTTTAGTGGCTTTGCTTTCTCCGTGTTTCAGAGTCTTAAAGATTCCTTACTCTATAAAGAAATAATTGAAAAAACTAGGACTTGGGTCAAGTGCACTCTAATCTTTAAACCGACATTATTGATCTTTAGTACTTGGGAGAGGTCCTTGACAACAGATTTTCCCAATACAACATATCTTTTGACTTCTTAACAGTTGCTAACCTGAGTGTTGATTGCTGATCAAAATGAAATAATTGACATCAGTCTTTTCTCCATCTATCATGATGTTGCCTTTCGGTCCAATGGAAACGGCAGCTATAACCATGGGTCTTATCTAATAGTCTACACCACTCTGTTGTTATTGTTGTGTACTGTTAAGTTGGAACCCAAAGCTGACCCACTGGCAGTTATTCAGAGGCAATTAATAACACCAGAGAAGATTGCCCACCTTTCTCCTGAAGAAGG
>NW_006399810.1:8177248-8181615 GCF_000299155.1 Elephantulus edwardii
ATAGCTTGTTGTGATCCACACAGTCAAAAGCCTTTGCATAGTCAATGAAGCACAGATAGACATTCTTCTGGTATTCTCTGCTTTCTGCCAAGATCCATCTTACATTAGCTATAATATCCCTAGTACCACCACCTCTTCTAAATCCAGCCTGCACGCCTGGCAGTTCTCTGTTGACATATTGTTCCAAAAGTTTTTGGATAATTTTCAGCAGAATCTTGCTTGCATGTGATATCAATGCTATTGTTCGATAATTTCAACATATATATGAGGAGGAATGTGGCATCAGAATTGGAGGAAGACTCATCACCAACCTACATTATGCAGATGACACAATCTTGCTTGCTCAAACTAAAGAGGACCTGAAGCACTTGCAGCAGCAGGTCGAGGACTGTAGTCTTCAATTTAGATTGAAGCTCAACATCAAGAAGGCAAAGCTTCTCACTACTGGGCCAATTGTAGCTTCATGATAGGTAGAGAAGAAATTGAGGTTGTTAATAATTTTAGCTTGCTCAGCTCCACAATCAGCACTCCTGGCACCAGCAGTCAGGAAATCAAAAGAAAAACTGTCCTGGGAAAATCTGCTATCAGTAACCTCTCCAGAGTACTGAGAAGCAACAATGTCAGTCTAGAGACTAAGATTCACGTGATCCAGGCCAGGGTCTTCACAATTACTTGCTATGCATCAGAGTGCTGGACTATAACTAAGGACGACAGAATAAAAATGGATGCTTTTGAGTAGTGGTGCTGGAGAAGAGTCTTGAACATACTGTGGACTGCCAAGAAAACAAACAGGTCATTCTTGGAGAGGGTGAAACAAAGTTTATCCTTGACTGCTAGGATTTTGAAAGTCTGTCCCACATACTTTGGACACATGGCCGAGAGAGACTCATTCTTGGAGAAGGATATCATGCTCAGAAGGGTAGAGGGACAGCACAGAAGAGGAAGACCCTAGATGAGATGGATTGATACAGTAACTGAAGTTATGGGGACAGGCATGTCTGTGTCAGTGACAGTTGTTGTTCATAGAGTCTCTATGAGTTGCAAGCAACTCGATGGTACATAACAACAACAACATATGTACATATACACATAACACACATATACATACACACCAACAATAACATTATTGAACATTATAATTAATATCACATGCAAGCAAGTTTCTGCCAAAAATAATCCAAAATTTACTGGAACAGCACATAAACAAAGAACTGCCAGATGTGTTCGCTAGGTTTAGAAGAACCCATGGTACTAGGGATAATATAGCTAAAGTTAGATGGATCTAGGATGAAAGCAGAGAGTGCCAGAGGAATGTCTGTGTTTCGTTGACTATGCAAAGGCATTTGACTGTGTGGATCACAACAAATCTGTGGCTGACTCTGAGAAGAATGAGAATCCCAGAACCCTTGATTGTGCTTATGCAAAACCTATACTTGGACCAGGAGGTAATCAACAGAACAAAGTAAAGAAACAGAGCATGGTTCAAAATCAGGAATGGTGTATGCCAGTGACTTGTACTATCTCCATACCTTTTTGATCTATATGCAGAACAAATCATCTGGGAGGCTGGGCTCTATGAGGAGAAACATGGCATCAGAACTTCAGGAAGACTCATTAAACACCTGAGTTATACAGATGACACAATCCTGCTTGCTGAAACTGAAGACCTGAAGCTCTTACTGAAAAAGGTCAAGAACTGCAGCCTTCAATATGGATTGAAGCTCAACAAGAAAACAAGTTTATCACCACTGATCCAACTGACAGCATTATAGTAGACAGTGAAGAGATTGAAATTGTTAAGAGCTTTAGTTTGCTTGGCTCCACAATCAATGCTCTTGGTACCAGCTGCTAGGAAATCAAGAGACAAATTGCATTTGGAAAGTCTGCTTTCAGGGACCGCTCCAGAATACTGAAGAGCAATGATGTCAGTCTGGGGACTAAGGTGCACCTGATCCAGGCCATACATAGCCTTTGCAATTACTTGCTACACATCAGAAAGCTAGACAATGACTAAGTATGATAGAAATAGAATTGAATTCTTTGAGCTGTGGTGTTGGAGAAGAGTTTTAAATATACCATTGATTTCCAGGAGAACAAACAGGTTCATCCTGGAGAGGGCAAAACTAGGCTACTCCTTGGAGGCAAGGATTCTGAGTTACTCTGACATGCTTTGGGCATGTTGCAAGGAAGAATCAGTCTTTTAAGAGGACATCATGCTTGGAAGGGTGGAGGGACAACACAAGAAAGGAAGACCCCTGATGAGATGGATTGACTCAGTGACTGGGTTAATGTGTATAGTTGTGTTAGAGGCAGTAAGGTTGGCACAGGATAAAACAGTGTTTAGAGCTGTTGTATATAGGGTAACTGAGAGTTGCAAGTGACTTGGTGACACATAACAACAACAACATATATACACAACACATATATATTACACATAATTATAACAACATATATATATCACATAAATATTGTACATAACAACAATAACATATACATACACACACACACACATATCCATTTTTGTGACTGAGTGACACGACACAAATATGTAAGAGGGAGGTGCTTGTTTTGGTTGAGAATCGGGTGGAATGACTGGTTGTTTTTTGAGTTAAGCCTCTTGTTTTGTGTCAATGAGACGTTCGAGAGGGTCCTCAGGCCACATGTTATATTTTGGAGGAACATTCTTCTAAGTCATACAACACTCTTCTGTCAATTTGCTGTACTGAAATAATCTAGGTTCACTGTGATGCTGAACCTTGTGCCATTGGAGTGTCAAATGCCATAATAGTTGCCTATGGTGGACAGTGTTTGGTGGAGCTCCCAGTTGTAAAACAGGTTTGGAAACAGGAGTGTCATCCACTTCCTAAACCACAGGCCTCTGCAAACTCTATAAACTTGGAGAAATGACATTAGTTACAGAAAGGTCTTTTGTTCATAGGGTGGCTATGAATCATGCTCCACTAGATGACAACAACAACAACAATATACAATTTTATGTATATATAAATATATATATTCTCTGAAAACAGATGGCAGGAATTATAATGCTGATTTTTTTTTCATATGGTTCACATAGTCTGGTAGAATTGTGCACACAAAAGAGTTGTTCGGAGGAAATTAATCTGTTTTGGACAAACAACTTTTGGAGGGAATCCAGGATTTGAGACTGTTGCTTCTTCATTTGTTCTTTGCCTCTACATGATTAATCACAAAACACTTCAGCTCATTGTATCTTAGTTATCTCCTTTATAAAATTGACTTCATAATATTTCTTTTCCAGAGTTTAATTTATATTTGCAAGGTACTTTGATATCCTCAGATGAAAGAAGATATAGCAAGCAAAACAACGTTAACCTTGTGACTCTGTCATTATAGGCATTGCAGTTGTTCATAAGGATTTTTATTATCATGAATAATAATAATAATAATAATAATAGTAGGTTTTTTAACAGAGTCTTTTCATTTGATCCTAAGGATGTTCTTAGAAGCCATTGGGCTAGAAGAAGTGAAATTATCTTCTTAACTTCCTGTTAATGATCATAGGTTTATTCAGAACAGGGAGGTGCTTAAAGCATCTAAATTAGGACTTTGTATGACTTTGGACATTTTACACCCTTGTGACAAGTCTTCAGTGGTTCCCACAGTGTGTGGGAGAGAAGTCCACCAGAGTTGGAAGAGACTAGATTTTAGGTTAGACATCGGAACCATCTCACAGCTGGCTCTCTGGTGGGTTTTCAGGAGGCTGTAAACTGCATAGGAATTGCCCATCTTTCTCCTCTGGAGCTTCTGGTGGTTTCAAACTATTAGAGGAACATCACCATTGACTTAACAACTCACCACATTATGGATTATGCCACCTGGCTGGGTCCAAATCCTCAGGTATTGACACTATTAGCTTGTCTTGGCAAACAATTAGTTTTTTCATGAGTCAACCTTCTCCCATAAAGTTGGGATGATAATAATATCCACCACATTATTTGATTTTGCTATTGTTGTTGCATGCTTCTGCATTGTAACCAACTCATGGCTCACCACCCAGCAGTTTTTCAAAGGCTGTGAATTGTATAGGGGCTAATTGCTCATTTTTCTCTTGAGGAGCAGCTGGTGTATTTGAACCATCTGTCTTTGGTTTTGCAACCCAGTTCCTTTACCTACTAAGTCATTAGAGCTCAGTTGATGTGGGAATCACAATAATAAAGGAAAAGCACATGTTATATGTTAAAATATGATGTAAAAGGACATGTAATACAAT
The DNA here is from genome assembly GCF_000299155.1 of Elephantulus edwardii. Taxonomy (NCBI): domain Eukaryota; kingdom Metazoa; phylum Chordata; class Mammalia; order Macroscelidea; family Macroscelididae; genus Elephantulus; species Elephantulus edwardii. Next base: position 8,181,501 of record NW_006399810.1, read on the forward strand.
AGCACCATAACACATTGATTAAGAACCCAACCTCTGTGCTTAGAAATCTTGAGTTTAGAATCTGTCCCTGTCAATTTTGCTTGAGTGACTATGGAATTTTTTTCAACAGTTTTAC
>NW_006399810.1:8182056-8191638 GCF_000299155.1 Elephantulus edwardii
ATGTCCTCCAGGCTCACCCATTTTGAATAATATTGCATGAGTTCCTTGTTTTTCAATGCAGTGTACAATTCCATTGTGTGAATATACCACAGCTTCTTTATCCATTTGTTTGTTGATGGGCACCTGGGTTGTTTCCAACTCCTTGCTATTGTGAACAGAGCCTTGATAAACATGGGTGTGCAAATATCTGCTTGGATGTCAATTACGGTCTCTTTGGAATATATTCCCAGTAGTGGAATTGCTGGGTCAAATGGTATCTCTATTTGCAACTTTTTGAGAAAGAGCCATACAGCCATTTTACACTCCCACCAACAGTGAATAAGGGTTCCAGTTTCTCCACAACCTTGCCAGCTTTGTTGCTTGCTATTATGGGCAATTTTTACAGTTCATAAAACATTAATATGCAAGAAAAGTTTATAATATATATTCTTTCTTACAGATATTAAGCAGTACATTCTATATTGTTGTTTACATAAAGATATGTTAAATAGTGATGTATTTATACTTTTGATATGTTGTCTCATTTTATTCTTTTATTTAGATTTGACTATTTTCTATTTTTTTGTGTTTTTTTCATCCTCTTTATGCTTCAGTTTTGTCATCTGTAAAATGGGAATAATAATAGTACCTGTCTCATAAAATGCATACAAAATGCTTCCAACAGTGCTTTGTTGTACATATTAATAGTTACAAATGCTACTGTTGCTGTTATTGTTTTCAGCATACAGAGACGGCATATGATTTGTTACATAAAAAACTATCCATTCAAGAAGAGTTATAGTTTGGGATTTCAAAGTCTGTAGCCAAACTCTGTTTCTGGTCTGCTTATCCTTAAGCGAATAACATTTCTGTGCCTCATTCTATAAAGTTTCACTGTTACGCTTACCTTGAGTTCTTAAATTTAGTGGTTCTAGGGCTCTGCTACTACTTGCTTCGTCCTGTAAATGTTTATTACATCCAATGGTCTATTTGTTGTCATCTCAACAAATTGCTCCCTCTCTTATTTATGCATGTTTACTCGGGGCCAGTTTCTGTCTAGAGAGCTCAGGCGGTATAATCTATAGGGATTTGCCTGCTAACTCAAAGGCCAAGCCTCTCTGTTGGTGTCCCGAATCCACCAGTGGCTCTGTAGGAGCAATATCTTCCCGTGTAATGTTTAACCTCAAAAACTTGCTGGAGGATTACCTATGTGTTGGTTCTGACTTCCTGGAAAAGAGATTGTTTTTATCTAGAATGGCTATCCTTTGTTGTTGTTCTAAGCTGCTATAGTGCTAGTCTCAAACCAATGGCGACCCCATGCACAATGTAATGAAACATTGCCCAGTACTGTATCATCTTCATGGGTAGTTGTTGGTCAGGGCTCATTCACTGAGTTTTGGAATTATATTACTTGGCATGTTTTCCTAATTCATCTTCATTTGGAGTTGCAGCTTATATAACACCCATAAATACATTTAACCTCACAGCAACATACAAACCTCCACTGACAAGAGTAACAGCTATGAATGAGGCATATTTTCAAAGAATCAAGTCTGTGTCTTCCTCAGACTATCTCTGAACCAAAACCATCCTTTAACCATTAGCCCAAGAGGCAATGCCATAATAGTTGGAGGGAAAATTAAATTTGTCAAAAATTTCATTTTACTTGGATCCACAATCAACTCCCCTAGTAGCGGCAGTCAAAAATAAATAAATAAAAAGATCTGCTTCATTGGGAAAATCTGTCAGAGACCTCTTTAAAGTGCTGAACAACAAAGATATCAGTTTAAAGACTAAAGTATGCCTGATCTAAGCGTGGTATTTTCAATCACTTCCTATGCACCTGAAAGGTGAACAATGAATAAGGCAGACTGAATAAGAATTAACGTGTTTGAATTGTGGTGTTGGCGAATATCACATGGGCTACCAAAGTAACAAACACACTGGTCTTGGAGGAAGTATAATCAAAGTGCTGCTTAGAGGCTGAGAAGGTAAAATTTGATTTCCATTCCATTCCACTCTATTCATTCCATTCCAGAATGAAGTCAAGACACACATGTATTCCATTCCATCCTCAGTGCTTTGGGCATGTTGTCCTTGGAAAAATACATCATACTGGGAAAGAGAGGAAGACCATCAATGGCATGGATTGATACACCCACCGAAAGCAACAATGGGCTTGAAAAAGGAGGAGATAATGAGGTAGTGAAGGGTGGGGCAGAGTTTTGATCAGTTGTTCATAAGATCATGATGAGTCATAATCAATTTGACAGCACCTAACAACATCGGCATTCCATTCATTCCTCAAATGATGTTTCCTCTATATCAGAGCACAATTGTGCTTAATGGGTGGCATTTTGAGTGTAGTTGTCAGATCTTTCTTCTAGGCCACTTCTTGGTGGACTTACACAACCAATTTTTCATTTAGTAGTTGAACGTGTCAATCATTTATGTCTCCCTGAATCTCCATTTGTTTCTGAAGATCTCCCATGTTATAGCAGAAAATGCACACTCATCAACATTACTCAATAGTTCTCATGTGTTAACTTTGACATGTAGCGACATCTGTTAGGGTCAGTTGTTCTTTTGATTGTGTTGCTCACAAAATGAAGCCCTCCTGTATCCCAGGAGAATATATTGTTTATCTCTATGCCCTTGAAGATTAGTGCAAGTGCCAACATTCAGTAGGTACTCAGTCAGCTTTGCTGAATGCCTTGGGTGGCAATTAAGTATCGTTCATCCTTCATGAACTATTCAAACGATCTGATATAATGAAACAAAGTTGGAGAAAGTTACCAAGTTCTGTTTCCTGTGCCTTGCCTCATCTCGATTTGGGGCTTCAAGGTAGAAATTGGATGCGTCTTGACTTCATTTTGGAATGGTATACTTGTTATTTGCCATTGGGTCACAACTGACTCATAGCTGAACCTGCAGTGGATTTTCAGAGGACATTAATTACATGATAGGAGGTAGCCCATCTGTCTCCCAAGGGACAGCTGTTAGACTGGAACCACCTGATTTTAAGTTGACAGTGCATCTCCTTAACAACTGTCACCAGAGCTCCTTATTTCTATTCTGGAATACTGAAATGGAAAGTGAATTAGTCTGATTTTCTGATTCACCCTCCTTAAGACTATGTGTGGTTATATAGAACAGTGCAAAAATAAAGCAAGCAAACATATTACAAGATTCTAAAAATATTTTCATAATATTTCTTTTATTTGGCTTGCTTTGTGCCTCTCCAGATAATGGTTTATTTTCTACTCTAGTTATAGATATCCAAGTCTCTACCTCTCTAATCAACAAAGGAACAATGGAGTAGAGCTTATTTATAAGAAGAGAGCAAACAAAAACTGAAACACAGGAGTTTGAGCATTAAAGGACATAAACCAATGAAGCAGTCTTCAGAGGTCATTGGTGCAAACAGTTAACATGCATGACTGCATAATGTAAATGTTGAAGGTTCAAGTTCATCTGGAGGTGCCTCACAAGAAAAGACTGGTGATCTAATTCTGAAAATTCAACCACAGAAAATGCTACAGAGCACAGATTTACCTTACCACATGTGGGCTTGCTAGGTATTTAAATGGATTTGATGGTAGATGCTTCTTTTCATTTTTAAAACATAAGTGCCATGTAGTTTGGAAGCAAGGATTTTTTTTTTCTACCTTGGATAATACATCTTGTTAAGTTATTCCTGTTCTTGTTTTTCTACCCTAAAAATTATTCCAAGTCAGAGTAAATATTTATTTTCTGTCTCCATTGACACTGATGAGTTAGAGAGAATGAACAGGAGAAAATAATGCTAATTGGGAACAATTGTTGTATATCGGATGGTTGGTGTCAAGTTTTTAAGACCTCAAGTATTATACAATGAACCAGAAGGCAGAACAGAAACAGTAAACATGTTATTTGACCAATTTACTGAGATATCCATGAAACTATGGTCCTAAACCTCAAAAACCACAGAAGCAAATTCCATGAGTTGTGTGGTTGCACACAAGCAGCCTCGACAGCTGTTCTGTTCATTGTTGTTGCAGGAAGAGATTGTTGCTGTTATTGTTGCTATGTGCCATCAAGTCAGAACTGATTCATAGCTGGCTTTCCCCTGAGTTTTCAGAGGTGAAAGTTGCACAGAAAAAGATAGGACACACTACTTACTCTTTCCAATAAATTTTACAAGATCCAGATATGTTATGCCTTCTGAAATCAAAGTGCCATGCATGAAGGTTGAAGCTTTGTTGTAATTTTTATCCCTTGCAAGATCTGAACTCTTTAAAGGATCCTTAAACATCTTACATTTTCTCTGGTGGCCTAATGATAAGAAGTTGCTCTACAATCCTAAAGGCATGCAGTTTGAATCTACCAGCTGCTCTACAGCAGAAAGATGGGAAATCTCCTCTGGTGTGACTAACTGCCTCTGAAAACCCACTAGAGGATCAGCTATGGGCCGGTTCTGACTTGACTGTACACAATAACAATATTAGAGCAAAGCGGGGAGCTCTGGTGGGTTAACAGTAAGGAATTGTGCCGACAAATCAAAGATACAAGATTTCAGTGTACCAGCAATTCCACAGGATAAAAATGTGCGATTTACTGCCTCTGGAGACTTGCTGGAGAGTCAACTGTGAGTCAGCTCTGACTTGACAGTAAACAATGACAAGCAGAGGAATTGCCTTCTAACTTCCTATTACACAGAAAGTAGCCATCAGAGAAGAAGAAATATGCATTTCAGAGAGAATGCTAATTTAGGGCTTCTAGAAAGTGTTTGCTTAAAAGAGTAATTATACAGTTCTGGAGACTTTGAAATTGTACGAGGTCTTTCATCAGTTTATGTGCAATAATATGGTGAACATCAGCATATCCTCTGGGTAGATATTATCATCATCTTTCACAGCTGGGCCAAGTGAGACCCGCCAAGTGAAAGGATTTGGCTTATTTGCAAAGGTAAGTGAGCTGAGGTAGTGAGACCAAAACTCAGGACCCCAATCATGTTGCCAAGAGAATGTTCTAAACAAAACAACCTTCATTGCTCCAATAACCAGCAACTAGCAAGCTTGAAGTCAGTGTTGAATGACCAATAAGCAAGGGAGGCAGAGGCTTATTTGTGCTTACTTACTGGTCTGGGGTTAGCAACTTCATATCTTCTCACCACATCAAAGACTCTGCTGCTAGGGGTGGCTGGCATCTATCTATCCCCCAACCCCACAGCACCTTCCTCCTGAATCAAAGCCTCTCATCAAATTTACAATCTCTCAAAAAGGTAATCTTTAATTTCATTTTGTCTACTTGCTAATCCATAGTTTGCCATGTTTTTACCACATCTGACATTGATTCCTACAGATTAGGGGTAAGTAAGCACAAGTAAGGATGTGCTTACCTTGATCATCAGGTTACCTGCCCCTGCCTAGAGTAGAGTGTGACTCACGTAGTTCCAAGTGTTGGGAGTCAAACTTCCTTCCACAGGGTTTCCAAGTCTGTGTCCTTTCAGATGTAGGTCACCAGGTATTTCTTCTGAGGTACCTTTGGATGGTTCAAATTGTATTTGAGTTCAAATTGAATTTGGGTTCACATTGACATGGGTTAATTTGCATTTGAATCATCCAGAGATCTCCAATGCTAAGTTAACCTCATTTATAAGGCCAACATTTAGTTTTCCCTAAATGTAGTCTTCAATAGTGATTGAAACTTAACAACAAAAACACAAAAATTCTCACTACGAGGCCAGTTGGCAGCACCATGATGGGTAGAGAAGAGATTGAGGTTGTTAACAATTACAGCTTGCTTAGCTCCACAATCAATATTCTTTGTACCAGCAGTTAGGAAATCAAAAGACAAATTGCACTAAATAATTCTACTGTCAGGGGTCCCTCCAAAGGGCTAAAGAGCAATGTTGTTAGTCTAGAGACGAAAATGCACCTGTTCTAAGCCACAATTTTCACCATTACTTGCTATGCATCAGAAAGCAGTACAATGACTAAGGATGACAGAAGAAGAATTGATCCTTAAAGTTATGGTGCTGGAGAAGAGCATTGAACATACCATGGGCTCCCAAGAGAAATAACAAGTCTGTCCTGGAGAGGGTGAAACTAATCTGCTCCTTGGAGGCAAAGATTTTGAGACTCTGTCTTACATTCTTTAGGTATGTAGCCAGGAGAGACCAGTCTTTGGAGAAAGATATCATGGTTAGAAGGGTTGAAGGATAGAGTGGGAGAAAAAGACTCCAGAGGAGACAGATTGAAACAGTAACAGGGATGAGGAGGATAAGTGTGTCAGGGACAGTGATGAGATTGATCCAACATTCTAAGAACCATCAGGAGAACAAATAAGTCTGTCTTCAAGAGGATAAAACCAAGTTTCTCATTGGAGGCTAGGATTTTGAAGCTCCATCTCACATACTTTGAGCACATGGCCAGGAGGAACCAGTCCCGGCCATGAGGCTATCATGATCAGAAGGGTGGATGGACAGTGTACGAGAGGAAGACCTTGGATAAGATGGATTGACACGGTAAGTGGGGCAATGGGATTTGGTGTGCCAGAGTCAGTGAGACCGGCTCAGATTACGGCAAGCCTTAGTGCTATTATACGTAGGGTTACTGTGAATCGAGGAAGACTAGACAGCATAGAACAACAACATTCCTAGTCCTTGGATCTTTAATAAAAGGAAATGATGTGATTTCACTTAGGGTCATGGTTTTGGAGTGATTAAATTTGTCTCCAGATCTGTCATTGACTAGTAGCATGGCCTTAGATACATTTTCTACTTTTGAAATGAATGAATATTATGAAGATTACTGAACACAGCATACCTAGTACAGTATCAGTAAATACTATTTTTTTAGAGTGGTTGTCACAGAGTCGATTCTGACCCAGAACAACTCCGTACATGCAGAGTAGAGGTCTTTTCAAGGTTTTATGGTTGTAGCTTTTCAGAAGCAAATGGCCAAGTCTGTCTTCCAGAGGCACCCATGGGTGGATTTGAACCTCCCGTCTTGAAGCTAGCAGTTGACCTCTTAGTTATTTGCACTGCTTAAGGGCTACAAAAACAAACAAACAAACAGAAAATGAATGTGCTGATCAAGAGTGTGTCCTCTATTTTTTTCTCTTGAAGCTGTAAAACTTTCCTGGCTTTTCTAAAAGAATCTTAAATGACCAAGTTTTTGCACCTACAACCTTTGGGGCTTCTTCAAGTGAAGAGTTAGCTCAGTTGACTAATTAATCTAAGACAGTACTAGTGAGTAATAACGGTTCAATATATCTGAATGACTTGATCAGCTCTATAACCCTACTATAGAGCTCTTCAATGACACTCATAGAATGACAAGTACAGAATTTGGAGTTCCTTAAGATGGGGAACAATTTTTTTCTACTTCTCTATGGCAAACAGCAGTGTCTTCCATCCGTTCACTCAGGTGGTTCTGAGTGGCTAGAGAGACATTGTTTTGTTCTGGGATTAGGATGGACTGGAGAAAAGAATAAAAGTGATAATTCAAAGTTCAAATTGTTTTAATTCATGATCTTTACTTTGCTATAGATATTGCACTATATTGCCAGATTTATTCTGATGTAGATCTAATTACATCTCCCAACGAGGTAAGAGAGGAACTGTCTTCATCCACCACTCCTAGAACAATAGAAACATTTTACTAAAACTATTCTACTCTTTTCCAGCCCTGTCATTGATTTGTTTATTTCAATATGGCAGTGTTAGGGATAATTGTGTCTCCGAAAGATTTTCCTAACCACTGAAGCTGTCAATAAGATTTTGTGTGTGTGAACATGATCTTGTTAAGGGAGTTAGTCATGAAGAAGTAGGGTTGGTCTGAACCCTAATTGCTTTGGAGTTCTTGTTATTGTTACGTGCTGTCAGATGAGAATCAACTCATAGTTGACCATCCAGAAGGTTTCTAGAGGCCATGAGTCACACGAGAGGAGATTGCCTGTACTTTCTTTCTGCCGGTGCAGATGGTGAATTTGAACTGCCTGCCTCTGGACAGGGAGCACAACTCCTTACCCTAAGCCCTGGGAGCTCCCTTAAGGCCCTCTAAGTTTTTATAAACATAATAGGACACATACATCAAAGAGGAAGGATATGTGATGATAGAGGGAGAAGAACCCCAAAACTGAGGAGTGCCTGGAATACAAGCTTGGCTAGAAGCTTGGGAGCTCTGGCAGTGCACACCTTTACAGAGCTGCATTCCTTACCCAAAGGCTACACTTCATTTGCCATTCACATCCAACAGGGTCTCTGACAAGAGAATATGGGCAATTTACAACCTTGAAAATCCAATGGCCATTCAGTCATGAGTCAGTTCTGACTGTACAACAAGGAGTTGAGTTCAATCAAAGCTAGGAAATAAACATGGGAGAGTTTGTCTCTCAAAGTCTCAGAAGGAATGTCAATATCTAACTTGATCTTCTAACTTCTAAGGACCTAAGTCAAGAAAGTTCTGATTTCTTAAAAGGCATTGTTTCATGATATTTTTGTTACAGCAGAACAAGGAACTAAGATAGTAAATTGCACATTCTGGTCTTCCATTTCTTCATTGTTTGAAAGAATTGGAATGACAGGTGTTCTTCAATTGCCTTTATGGACTGCTGGGCCTATTCTTCCCCATCTCCCACATGTTCAGGAGAATTAAAGTCATTGGGTTTAACCTCTCTGTCTCTCTCTCCACCTTTTTCATTCCTGGAGTTCAACAATAAAGAATTTTAATATTTGCTGATGTATAGGATAGTTCAAACCCAAAACACCAAGTTTGTAAGTGAAATCTCTTTTGGATTCAGATTGCTGATTTCATTTTTATCTCATGAATAGTTTCCCAGGAAGTAGAAACAAAACTCTGTACATTGTGTTTCATGAAATCTATTTTCTTGTGAACAATTTCCCCGCTGGAAAGGTTTGAGCAAGTGTATGATTCAGAAGGGGATGAAAGTGTGTGTACTGATAGGAAAAATGTAAGTCTAAGTATCCTTTTAACCAATCATGCCTAGAAGCTAAGACACCACAGCAAGAAATTGGGACTCCATCCTCTGTTCTTCCTTGTATGTCTCTCTCTACAACTGCTTATATTAAAGCCTTGGATGTTTCTGATATTTATTAAAGGAAAGGAGCATGCTTGAAAATTCAATCTAACTCTGAAACCGCAGCACCTGGTCCTTGTCACTTGGGCAGATATGCTGGAGGAAAGGGATAAGTTGCTTCCTGAAAGGTATTTTTGGAGATAAAGTCTCTTTCTGTCCCAATCTTCCTTATCATCAGCCTGAAGCCCTAGTGTCCTTCAAGTTAGAAATAAATGCTCAAAACCCTCTGACACACTGCAAGGGACTGCCCTCAAGGTTTCACAAGCACACTCCTCCTTAACTAGAAGTGAAATCGTCATGAGAACGGATGACCAACTATGGCAGTACTGACGTTTCAACAGTGTGATGGTAAAAATCTCAAATGGATAAGTCCTTCTGGAATCACTGCTGGAGTGTGTGTCTACACCTGACCAGGACCTAGTCTGCTACTTTATAAAATAGAAAACCATCCAAGGGCCATTGTCATAGAGTTTAAGGGTCAAGTAGTCTCTCTCTCTCTCTCTCTCTCTCTCTCTCTCT